>NW_014577475.1:100725-102843 GCF_000485595.1 Priapulus caudatus
CCCCCCCACACACACACACACATATATATATATATACACGCAAACACACACACGCACGAACACACACACACACGCGCGCGCGCGTGCGCACGTATGCAAGCACGCACGAACGATCACCCGTAACCACCCACGCACGCACACAAGCACACACATGCATACGCACATGCAGGCGCACACGAACGCGCGCACGCACACGCACACGCACACGCACACGCATTCCGGATGGGTTTAGCAAACGATGGCCGACTCGCGCTGAGTCCTTGAACTCTAGGATAACTGGTGCTGCAGAGTAATGAACGCTCGGGACTGGTCATTTTTCCTCCCGGCAGGTGGCGCACATACGTCTCACTCCCGTGACCATCCTATGTATAGCGCACGCGCTATCTCTGCACTGGGCTGCACGACTCGCAACGCACGGCTGTCAAGAAACTCAATCGAACGGGAAATTTTCGTTAAAATGCATGATTCATGCGTTATCCTCGACGTACTAAGCACTAGCATTAGAGTTGATGTAATCGTTAGAACTAGCGTTGACGTTGGGATTCCTGCCAGATGGTTATTGTTGGGGTTGCTTTACGGTTATGGTAAGGGTTAGGTTCAGAGTTGGTGTTACAGTTCGGCGGATGTTAAGGGTCAGTTATGGGGAGGGTTATGTTTAGGTTTATGGGCAGGGTTGGGTTAGGGCTATGATTAAGGTAAGGGTTAGAGTTAGGATTTGAATTAGAATTAGGGTTAGGTAAAGGTTATGGTTAGTGTAACGTAGCAAACTCACACGGAGTTCCATTGCGTAACATAGAGATGTAGATTGTTGTTAGGGAAATAGGAGCGGCAACAAGGTAATAAACAAGGACATCGTGCGACTAATTAATAACAACATTAAGTCTTTTAGGCGATGATAATATTGACGGCATGATTTATATTTATTTCGGTTTCTAAGCTTGGCGTCTGTATAGAATTAGGATCAGGATTAGGATTAGGGTCCGGGTTATAGTTAGGTTCGTGAATAGGGTTGAAATTAGAGGTAGCATCCTTGCTATACCATGTACTGATTGTATTTATTGACAGGGCTGGTTCGATAGTATAAGATTGTAGCTGTATGCTGACAACCACAACGTTAGTGCAGTGGTAAATAACGCCCGCACCGCTTAGCAAAACACTTGCGATATTGACAATCGACCGGTTTCCGGTTTTATCGCTCGTGCACATCATTCATTGTCGAGCTATACGGGACGTGGAATCAATCTGGAATCGCCAAGCAAATCTATCGACTTTAACGTCAGTTAATCAGTTAATCACTTAGCCAGCAAGCATTTAGTTATTAAAGTGGTTCAGCTCTTCACGTTTAAATTGTGGGCAAATCGAGACGAGCGCATTTCGCTACTAACAGCTTGTTTGGGTTTTGTTCTAATTCTAAGCTGTTGATCGGCGCGCGCATGTAAAGCTAGCTACTCGTGTAGGAGTACACTACAACTATACAGTAAAAACCCGCATAAAAGAACCCATGATTTTCTGTTTCAGGCTGAAGTGGTTCTTATATTATGATACATAGTGAGAAATCAGCCTGAAGAGGTTCTTAAAGAGGTTCTTAATTTTGAGGGGAATATTGTGTACATTATCTAAATAAAATTGGCTTTAATTAGTGAATAATTGACGCTAATTAATTAACCAACATGTTGTTGGTTTCCAATGGTCATTATGGTGTAGCACACATACTTAGATTGCCCCAGTTTGCTCTAATTTTTTGTATTTTTTTAATATAAGAACCTACTTAATTTATCAGGCTGAAGTGGTTCTTATATACTAGGTGCTTTATTGGTCCAATTTCAGCCTGGAGGTTCTTAATCCGCAGTTTCTTTTATGCGGGTGTTTACTGTACTACATACATCTCTTAGGTAGCAGCTCGAAGAATGGGGCGTACCGAAAACATGAGTATATAGGTGCTGCCGAGAAAGCGACAGAGAATGAGCGAACGAAAGGAGCAGTGAGACCGCGCGAGAGATAGATGCAGAGAAAGAGGGAAAGTGAGAGGGGAGTAGAAAGATATAATAGAAAGAGAGAGAGCGCGGGAGAGGGAGAAAGAGAGGGAGAGGAAGAGGGAGCGCGGCAGAGAGGGAGAGA
>NW_014577475.1:103891-105575 GCF_000485595.1 Priapulus caudatus
CTCTCTCTCTTTCTCTCCCTCTCTCTCCTTCTCTCCCTCTCTCCCTCTCTCTCTCACGCTCTCTCGCTCCTGCTCTCGGTGTAAACGTTTCTTCTTTATAAGCCGTCTCCGCGTTTCTGCTGGTCTTTTCGCCCCAACAACGCCGAAAAATTCGTCGCTGCCCGATTTACACAGAAACTCGATTTTCGAGCCGCATAGACCGCACAGAAGTCCGCCGCAACCGGTCACCTGATAGCCTACGCCTTCTCTCGAAAGACACACATGCGCGCGCACAAACAGCCGGCCCTCTGAAAGACACCGTATATGCTAGTAGGGCTCAAGGGCACTATCGCCTCTGGCGCCACGAGCGATTGATTCCATCGGGTCCCTTCGCGATGGACACGGATTCGCACTCGGCGGCACCCGTTTAAAGGTGCAAAGTTGATAATTGAGACTTTCTCTCGAAAGGTGGAGCCATTGTTTCCGGCGCGAGGCCGCTACGCTGGCGACTCTATACGCACGCAAATAAATCGGATTAAAAGCTAGGAAAAAGCAAACGACTTATCCTATGATTTTTTTTCCTTTTGCCTTCTCCGCGTCCCCCCCCCCGTCAACCACCAGCCTATATATCAGCCTTATCGCTCCCCGATCAGAGGACGGTCTGTATTTGACCACTAGTGCCCCATAATGCACCTGTGTGGGTCACTCGTCGGTCACTGTGACGTAGAAACACGTGAGATAGACGCGAGATGAAAGCTGAAGGTAGAGTCAGGGACATGACGAAGCAAGGATGAGGGTGATTTAGTGTAGGCAATCAGATGATTGTGCAGGGTAGTCTATATAAATGGGGGGGGGGCTTACTGTGAGAGTAGATATAGAGGGTTGAGCAGAGTGTCAGATAGCCGTGTGTGAAGGCGGGTATGGAGGGGTGGGTTCGATGTACGAGTGTTCTAAGATATGTTATCCCTACGGTAGACACACACGCTGCTACGCAAGAAATACCAGTACGTATTGTAATGTCGAGAAACCATGAGAACTGAGAATGATTAGGAAGATTGATCGAATCCTTACGCTAATCTTGGAGCAATCATTATTACAATGATTACTCCAAGCTCTAACTTAGGGGGCCGTGTGTGTGGCGGTATAGTGACGGCCGCTAGCCGCCACGTGCGCGATACGTGTGGTTCTCGCCATGGCGGGATCACGCGATATCACGGGGGTCAAGCGGAATCACGCGATATCAAAGTGGGTCACGCGGGATCACGGGGGATCACGCGATATCACAGTGGGTCACGCGGGATCACGGGGGGTTACGCGATATTACGGGGTTCACGCTATATCACGGCGGTCACGCGGGGGTCACGCGATATCACGGGGGTCACGCGGGGGTCACGGGGGGTCAGGCGATATCACGGGGTCACGCGGGGGTCACGGGGGATCACGCTATATCACGGAGGTCAGGCGATATTACGGGGGGCACGCGGAATCCTACGTCATCACAGGGGGTCACAGGGGATCACGAGAAATCACGGGGGTCACGAGATATCACGGGGGGTCACGCGGGATCACGGGAGGGGGCTAGTTTTGTGTCATCGGGGATCGGTTTACCTCGGACAGGGTGATCGGTTTACCTTGGACAGGGGGTCGGTTTACCTCGGACAGGGGAGTCGGTTTACCTCGGACAGGGGGTCGGTTTACCTCGGAC
>NW_014577475.1:108724-114092 GCF_000485595.1 Priapulus caudatus
GCGCGCTGGCGCACAAGTTTACACTAGCGGCACTGCACGCCACGCACGCACAAAAACACCGCGGACTATGCAACACCAGCTCCAGCACTCCATCGATCGTGATGTCAACCAGTGCACACCACACATAATATTGCAGCCACGTGAGTACCTAACGGTGAACGGGTTCTGATCTAGTTTCAAACTACGTTCACGTCCCGGCGCAGCGGTGTGACCGTGCGTCGTCGTGTGTGAGGCCCGCTACAATCGTGATGCGAGTCAGCGCCGAGTGCTTGCTGTCTTTCGAGCAAGTGGGTGGGCATTGTGCGTGTCCGCCGGCGCTGTGATTTAGCACGAGCATTCCAGCGGCCGACGAAGCGTCCCGAAAATGGGAGCAGTATTTCCTGTTCTAAAAAGCATTGTAGATCTAAGGTGTATACACTCTGCCCCGACGAATCACGGTATTCAGGGCCGATCATTCAGAGCGCGATCTCACGTGCCACACATAGCTGCTAGGGCGAGCAACCGCCTCCTGCGGACCTGCCACCGCCAATCTAAAAACCTGCCGATAAGCTGGCCACTGAGCAAAGCCATTGCACACCGGAAAGGCCGCCGCACCTTCTCGATCCGCCATCCGCGCCACTCCTCTCAAAACTACATCATGAATATCTATCTCAATCCCTCGCGCCGCTCTCTCTCCTCTCGTCACACACCACACACACACAGCACCACACACACACACGTACACACACAACACACCACAACACACACACATCCCCCATATACCATAACACACCACAGACATCCCCAAAAAAACCACACACTCACGACACACACAGACATACACACACACACACACACACACACACCACACACACACACACGCACAAACACACACAACATTCCCACTCTACCTTCTCGCGTCTCGCGCCTCTATCCTGCTCATCGCTCGCTCTCTCTCTCTCTCTCTCGTGCTCTCGTCTCTCCTCTTCTGTGCTCTCGCTTCTCTGTCTGTCTCTCTCTATGTTTCTCAGCGACTGTCTACATTTTACAACGCGCCTCCGCGCGTCTCCAGGGAAAAAGAGCAGAAAAAAATAGGAGCGCAGGCAGCGCGCGGGCACTGCACTCGCAGCAGCATCTGCCATTCCACAGGCGTGCTGTGTGCGTGCGCGGGGCAATTGTACGAGTTCGGCATGGCAGCAGTAGTGGCGTCAATGAATGAAGCTCCCTCCCCAAAACCGTACGCACCGCCCCCCTGAGTAAACCACCCCGTTAGCACTACACGTTACCACTCACCGCCAGGGCCCGCCTGCATCTCTACAGGGTTTATGAAACAGCGAGAAATATATATATAGTATATATAAATATATATATATATATAGTATTATATATATATATATATAGAGAGAGAGAGAGAGACGAGAGAGAGAGAAGGAGAGAGAGAGAGAGAGAGAGAGGAAGACAAGTAGGAGACTTGTTCAGGAACTTCAGTCACAAATTTACATCGAAAGCTCATCCAATTAATATAGTTCATCATAAAATTCGTTACCTGGCCGAATAGTGGTTACGTCAGTCAGTGACTCCGAGTGACGTCAGTCCGCTGGACGTCATGTGAAGGAAAATTTAAAAATCAAAAATAGACCGTTTACATTGATTATTTCTCATTTATCTATCTATCTATCTATCTATCTATCTATCTATCTATGGCTACTATCTTATCTACTATCTATCTATCTATCTACATCTATCTATCTATCTATCCTATCTATCTATCTATCTATCTAATGCTAATCTATCTATCTATCTAATCTACTATCTTCTGTCTATCTAATCTATTTATTTACAATACTATCTATCTATCTATCTATCTATCTATCTATGCTAATGCTAATCCATCTATCCATCTGTCCATCTAATCTATCTTCACTATCTATCTATCTATGCTATTCTATCTATCTATTATCTCTTCATTTATCTATGCTATCTAATGCGCTGCTGCTATATCCGCCTGCATCTCCATGGTAACGGACTGCCATGCGTCGATCGCAGCCGGCCGTAATTGTAGCGACCTTGTAATTCTCGAATTAATTTCCGCCAGAGCGATAACGCGATAAGGAGATCGGTTGCTCGCTCCGTGACGCCCTCTTATGGCCGTCCAATGAAAGCGGCGCGCGCGTTCACAAATAAGTCGGGCAGTGTGAATAAGCGTCTGTGTATATGGCTGGCAATTGAGAAAAAATGTCTGCTCATGTGTTATGTTGTCTTATCGCGCGGCTATAGAGACGACGACGATGTTGATGCTAACGACGGGCGAGTGACGACGACGGATCGTTGATACTAACGACGGTGAGGATGATGACGATGATGATCAGCGCAACGACGGTGATGACGACGAACCGATGTTCTTGATGTAATGCTGTTACTGCTGTTGCTGCTGCTGCTGGGCTGAAGATGATGAAACGACGATGATATGATGGCGAGATATGGCGACGGATGATCATTATTACGATGCTGAAGCGGACGATGATGATAATAATGATAACGAAAGCGACGACGGACGAACGACGACGACGGCCGACAGGCGACGACGAGATGATGATGAGGTGAATGGCGATCGTGACTATGATCATGCTGGTAATGGCGCACTGGCACGACGAGCGAAACTAACAATTGTAAGGCCGCTGACAATACCTTGGCGATGCATGAGCTTCCTCGCTGAAAAACGACGCAAAACACCAGGATGAGTTACTGTATGGCGCCTGCAGTGCCTGTGAAAATCGCCGATAACACGCACGCTAGAATTGATGCTCTCACGCGGGGGCGCTTGCGGGGCGTCACAGGCACGCGGCCAGGGCGGGACAAACAACCGCAAGAATCAATGGTGATACCATGAGCCCGTATAGGTCATTATATATATCATAATATGTATATATATAATATATATATAATATATATATATATATATAATATACGTGCTCAGACTCTGTTGGATCTTGAACAGGACGCGTAGCTGTTTTTTGCGAAAGTGAAATTACAATGCTCGTAAATAAATGTCAAAATGTTTACTAAGCGCTACCCGTCATAATACCGCACTCATACACCACGCTAAAATCTCCTGAGTAACGCGCAAACACGGCTGTATATTTTTATCACCTTACAGGGTATATATATATTATAACGTGTGAGCGCAATCAGGGAATGGGCGTGTAGTGAGAGTCCCTGTTTGCTACGATGTGTTTTGGTTGCAAATGTATGGAATCATCATG
The DNA here is from genome assembly GCF_000485595.1 of Priapulus caudatus. NCBI lineage: Eukaryota > Metazoa > Priapulida > Priapulimorpha > Priapulimorphida > Priapulidae > Priapulus > Priapulus caudatus. Next base: position 111,967 of record NW_014577475.1, read on the forward strand.
TGATAAAACCTACATAAACACTGGTAGCGACCCTTCGCTTGACTTCCACCTATATAGCGAGTCTTCCACACGCGTCCAACACTCAGCCACGGCCTAATTCGCAGTGAAACGGAGAGGAGAAAGAGAAGACAGGGAGAGAGAGGGGGAGAGAAAGAGGGGGAGAAAAGAAAGAGAGAGAGAGCGCGCGCCGAAGCAGAGAGAGAGAGAGAGAGAGAGAGAAGAGAGAGAGAGAGAGAGGGAGAGAGAGAGAGAGAGAGAGAGAGAGAGAGAGAGAGAGAAGAGAGAAATAGAGACAGAAAGACAAAAGTGAAGTGTGAGTAAGTGAGCAGACAGACAGACAGAAACAGCAATAAAGAGAGAGAGAGAGCTCGGCGAGAGAGAGAGAGAGAGAGAAGAGAAAAGAGCGCGACGAGAGAAGAGAGCGCGAAAAGAGAGAGAGCGCGAGACGAGAGAGAGAGAAGAGCGAGAAGAGAGTTAGAGAGAGAGGGAGAGCGAAGAGACAGGGTGAGTGTGAGAGCGACAAGACAGACAGAAAACGGAAATATAAGAAATGCATGAGGAGAGTTTACCTCAGACAGGGGTGTCTGTTTATCTCGGACAGGGGTGTCGGTTTACCTCGGACAGGGGGGTCGGTTTACCTCGGACAAGGGGGTCGGTTTACGCCGAGGAGGGAGGGGGGTCTACCAGGATTGGGGGGGGTGACGCAGATGGCAACGACGGTAAACCTCAACAGCGGATTTCAGGTTGAGTTCAGTAGCCGCTGGATCCTGCAGGGATGATGTTAAGGGTGCGGCTGCGGTGCCGATGTTTCGCGTTTTCGCCACAGGGGGGCGTTATAATGTGGGAGCGAGATGATGAGGATGCGGATGAGCAGGTATAGATAGGTGCAGGCAGGCACGTGAGAGCTGGGAGGCGGATCGAGGGGGATTTTTTGGTCCGTGTCCGGTCCGGAGGCTGCGCGAGACGGCTTCTGAAGCTCTAGCGTTTCAGTTTCCGCCACATGGTTGAGTGCACGGGGTTGATGGCAGCAACGCACCCATCTTGCGAAGAACAGCAGGGCAAGGCGTTAGTGAGTGAAGGCGGGTTCATATATAAGGATATTATATATATATATATATATATATATTTAAGGACACGGTTATCAGGCAGATCTCCGGTGCATCATAGAGGAGTGAGAAATGCAGGTGGGGCGTTGGGTACGGTGGTGGAAGGATAGGGGAGGGGATTTAGTCGATGGAGTTGAGGGGGTAATGTAAGTTAAAGAAGCAGTGGGCAGGAAAATATAGTAGCGTGAATTGGAGACATTTATGGTGTAGGAATGCGGACGGTTACGGGAGGTGGGAGGTAAGACGGTTACGCAAGGTGTGAGAATTTTGAAGCAGGCGTAGAGATGGTGGGTGATACGCACGAAATAGTTCAGTGCAGAAATCGACTTCACAACGTCAATACCCCTCCCCCCCAAAAAAAAAGAGCATAGAGAAATCATCACGAACGAAGTCAAAATTCACAGATTAAGCAGAATTAGCAGGTTGCTGTTAATAGGTTAGTATAGTGTTAAGCTGTGGGTTGATGACCCGGTCGGGGGGGGGGCATACAGGAAGTGGGCACGGGAACACGAAACTAAAAGTCGGCGGATGAGGAAGCAGCGAGCTTATACGCGAATGTGAAGCTCTCGTATTGCTTCCTGCTCTCACGCGTTTTTTCCTGCTTTCCGTTTCCCGCGTGCCTCTTACAGGAGGATCGGCGGCAGGTGTCCGCTTCTATCATCTTATGCACGCCCCCACCCCCACCCCACACCGACATCCTGTCGTCGTACACACCCTCCTCTCCCCCTTCTAATGCTACCGGAACATACGCCCGCTCCCAGCAGCAGCACTAGCAGTAGTAGTATTAGCAGCAGAAGCACCACCACCAGCAGCAGCAGCAGCAGCAGCAGCAGCAACTGCAAGATCAGCAGCAACAACAACATCAACAACAACAACAACAACAACAACAACAACAACAGCAACAGCATCACGCAGCAGCGGCGGTGGCAGCAGCAGCAAGAACAACAGCGGCAACAACAACAGCTGCAGCAACAACAACAACAACAACAGCAACAGCATCACGCAGCAGCGGCGGTGGCA
>NW_014577475.1:117085-128949 GCF_000485595.1 Priapulus caudatus
GCGCGCTGGCGCACAAGTTTACACTAGCGGCACTGCACGCCACGCACGCACAAAAACACCGCGGACTATGCAACACCAGCTCCAGCACTCCATCGATCGTGATGTCAACCAGTGCACACCACACATAATATTGCAGCCACGTGAGTACCTAACGGTGAACGGGTTCTGATCTAGTTTCAAACTACGTTCACGTCCCGGCGCAGCGGTGTGACCGTGCGTCGTCGTGTGTGAGGCCCGCTACAATCGTGATGCGAGTCAGCGCCGAGTGCTTGCTGTCTTTCGAGCAAGTGGGTGGGCATTGTGCGTGTCCGCCGGCGCTGTGATTTAGCACGAGCATTCCAGCGGCCGACGAAGCGTCCCGAAAATGGGAGCAGTATTTCCTGTTCTAAAAAGCATTGTAGATCTAAGGTGTATACACTCTGCCCCGACGAATCACGGTATTCAGGGCCGATCATTCAGAGCGCGATCTCACGTGCCACACATAGCTGCTAGGGCGAGCAACCGCCTCCTGCGGACCTGCCACCGCCAATCTAAAAACCTGCCGATAAGCTGGCCACTGAGCAAAGCCATTGCACACCGGAAAGGCCGCCGCACCTTCTCGATCCGCCATCCGCGCCACTCCTCTCAAAACTACATCATGAATATCTATCTCAATCCCTCGCGCCGCTCTCTCTCCTCTCGTCACACACCACACACACACAGCACCACACACACACACGTACACACACAACACACCACAACACACACACATCCCCCATATACCATAACACACCACAGACATCCCCAAAAAAACCACACACTCACGACACACACAGACATACACACACACACACACACACACACACCACACACACACACACGCACAAACACACACAACATTCCCACTCTACCTTCTCGCGTCTCGCGCCTCTATCCTGCTCATCGCTCGCTCTCTCTCTCTCTCTCTCGTGCTCTCGTCTCTCCTCTTCTGTGCTCTCGCTTCTCTGTCTGTCTCTCTCTATGTTTCTCAGCGACTGTCTACATTTTACAACGCGCCTCCGCGCGTCTCCAGGGAAAAAGAGCAGAAAAAAATAGGAGCGCAGGCAGCGCGCGGGCACTGCACTCGCAGCAGCATCTGCCATTCCACAGGCGTGCTGTGTGCGTGCGCGGGGCAATTGTACGAGTTCGGCATGGCAGCAGTAGTGGCGTCAATGAATGAAGCTCCCTCCCCAAAACCGTACGCACCGCCCCCCTGAGTAAACCACCCCGTTAGCACTACACGTTACCACTCACCGCCAGGGCCCGCCTGCATCTCTACAGGGTTTATGAAACAGCGAGAAATATATATATAGTATATATAAATATATATATATATATAGTATTATATATATATATATATAGAGAGAGAGAGAGAGACGAGAGAGAGAGAAGGAGAGAGAGAGAGAGAGAGAGAGGAAGACAAGTAGGAGACTTGTTCAGGAACTTCAGTCACAAATTTACATCGAAAGCTCATCCAATTAATATAGTTCATCATAAAATTCGTTACCTGGCCGAATAGTGGTTACGTCAGTCAGTGACTCCGAGTGACGTCAGTCCGCTGGACGTCATGTGAAGGAAAATTTAAAAATCAAAAATAGACCGTTTACATTGATTATTTCTCATTTATCTATCTATCTATCTATCTATCTATCTATCTATCTATGGCTACTATCTTATCTACTATCTATCTATCTATCTACATCTATCTATCTATCTATCCTATCTATCTATCTATCTATCTAATGCTAATCTATCTATCTATCTAATCTACTATCTTCTGGTGTGTGTGTGTGTGTGTGTGTGTGTGTGTGTGTGTGTGTGTGTGTGTGTGTGTGTGTGTGTGTGAGCGAGAGAGCGAGAGAGAGGGAGAGAAATGAGAGAGAGAGAGAGAGAGCGCGGGGGAGAGAAGGGGCCTCCGACTGCTTTGTAAAGCATTATCGGGTTTAAGGTGGCAGGTCCGCAGGTGCTCGCCTAGCAGCTATGTGCATGAGATCGCCTCTGAATGACCGGCCCTGAATACCTATCGTCGGCCAAGATATACACCTTATCTACACATCTTTAGAACAGGAAATACCTCCCATTTTCGGCGCTCGTCGGCCGTGGAATGCGTGTAAACACAGCGCACGGGGGACACGCACAATGCCCACCCACTTGCTCGAAAGACAAGCAAGCATCGGCGCTGACTCGCATCACGATTGTAGCGAGTGCAACTCACACACGACGACGCACGGTCACACCGCGCGCGAGTGAACGAGTTGAACTAGATCAGAACCCGTTCACCGTGGGCCGTGCGCATATATGTGCATGTATACGCGTATGTATGTATGCATGCGCGTGTTTGTGCGTGCGTGCGCGTGCGTGCGCAGTGTAAACTGTGCGCCAGCGCGCTCGAACAATGCGCCCGCTGTCTCCGCCGTCGGCAGTGCGCCATCTGTCTCGCAAACAGCGTCTAAGCTGCGACGCTTTGAACTCTATAGCGGTGCAGCGAGCGCGGACGGACCATTCATTCAGCGCCGCCTCCCCCGCGTGAAAGCGCGTTTAAGGCGAACGCATGCCCTCGCCAAGACGCCGTGGCCCACCCGTCACTCCGCTATTGTGCGACACGTCCCCGTCGTTCACTGCTAAAGAACGGTGGTGATATAGCGGCCGGCCACATAACACATCTCTCTCGCGGGGTATCGTGTGGGGGGGGAACGCACACGCACGTTCAGGGGGAAAATTGGCAGGTTGACAGCCTATAGGTGGCGTCCGCTTCGGGGCTCCTTTTGCGGTGCTTACCCCCCGATTTCTTATCCTACTCCTTCTCCGCCTTCAAAGCCCCGCCTAACCCGTATCCTGTCACTCCTCCTCCTCCGCTTCTTCTTCTTTCGTTGCCATTCGCGTCTCTACCGTCTTCATCTTCAGCCTATTCTCCTTCCCCTTCACCTTCTTCTTCCTCTTCTTCTTCTTCTTCTTCTTCTTCTTCTTCTTCTTCTTCTTCTTCTACATCTTAATCCCATTCTGACGACATCAGTGACATACCCGCCTGTAATGATTGCCAGATAATTCTAGCCAATCAACGTTGATATATCAAGGTTCTAGAAACGTTGCTTGCTAGCAAAGTTTTCGACGTCGATAATTTGGCGTAAACGCGTGAAAAACGCGTATAAACTGGCCTAGATTGACGAACCGTTCATGAATATAACCTCTATTAAAATATTCAAGATACGTAGCTGTCTCGATCAGGAATATCGCCACGACCAAGTATATTCTTCATCGCCACTCACTTATGGTACTCTCACGCTAAACCTAACTCTACCGACCGCTAGTGGAGTCAATCCACACTCACACTATTTCGCGCGTCGACCCAAAACCACGTGACCAGCAACATCGTCGGCGCCCACCCACAAATAATCAATAACACGGATTAGCAGCCGCGGTCGGTGACGTCGCCATGACGTCACGTCGCGTGCGGTGACATGTCGCGCGGGTTGTGACAGAGACAGATGGCGCGCACGCGCGTGTGGCCGCGCGTAGATACGCCTGCGTGTCGGACGGACGAATTCGTTAATGCAAAGCTGTCGCATAATTACGTCTGCAGCCGCTGCAGCAGCACGATGTCGCAGCGTCCTGTCACACAACCGACATGACGGATCGCAGCGTCACCGAGCAGCCGCCGCTGCCCTGCCGACGTTATTGCCGACGTAATTCCGCCAGCGAGCCAGAAATTATCTAGTAGTTGTGTGGTGGTGAGGGATGGATTATCTGGTATATATGTGGTTGGTGTGGACGGATTATCCAGTAGATGTATATATATATATATATATATGTGTGTGTGTGTGTATGTGTGTGTGTATGTGTGTATGTGTGTGTGTGTGTGGGGGGGGGTGACTGGTAGGAAGGAATTTATCTAGTATATGTGTGGCTGGTGGGGAGGGATTATCTAGTATATATATATATATATATTTCTCGCTGTTTCATAACCCTGTAGCAGATGCAGGCGGCCCTGGCGGTGAGTGGTAACGTGTATGTAACGGGTGGATACTCAGGGGGGGGGGGTACGGTTGTTGGGGAGGGAGCTTCATTCATTGACGCCACTACTGCTGCATGCCGACTCGCTACAATGCCCCGCGCACGCACACAGCACGCGTGAATGGCAGATGCTGCTGCGAGTGCGTGCCGCGCGCTGCTGCGCTCCTATTTTTTTCTGCTCTTTTTCCCTGGAGACGCGCGGAGGCGCGTGTAAAATGTAGACAGTCGCTGAGACCAACCATGGAGAGAGACAGACAGAGAGAGAGACAGAGAGAGAGAGAGAGAGAGAGAGAGAGAGAGAGAGAGAGAGAGAGAGCGAGCGAGAGAGAGCCTATTCTCTTCCCTCACTGTTCTTCTTCTCTTCTTCTTCTTCTTCTTCTGTTCTTCTTCTTCTTGACTTCTACATCTTATCCCATTCTGACGACATCCAGTGACATATCGCCTGTAATGATGCAGGATCATTCTATGCATTACGTTGATTATCAAGGTTTTAGAAACGTCTGCTTGGTAATAAGTTTTCGAAGTCGGAAATTTGGGGCGTAAACACGTGAAAAACGCGTATTAAACTGGCCTTAGATTGACGAACGGTTCATAATTATAACTCTATTAAAAGATATTCAAGGGAGGATACGTAGCTGTCCGATGCAGAAATATCGCCACGACAAGTTGATTTCTCATCGCACGCATGATATTGCATGGTACGCTCACGCTAACCCTAACCCTAACCGACGCTAGTGGAGTCCATCCACACTCTATTATTTTTTAACATATTCGCGCGTCGAACCAACCACGGTGAACAGCAACATTCGTCGCGCCAACCCTCAAATAATTAATAACACGGTTAGCATGCCGCGGTCGGTTGACGTCGCCATGACGTTCACGTCGCGCTGCGGTGAATGGTCGGGCGGGTTGATGACAGAGGACAGATGGCCGCGCACGCGCGTCGTGGCGCGCGTAGATTACGCCTGCGTGTCGCGACGACGAATTTCGTTTTAAATGTCAAAGCTGCTCGCATAATTACGTCTGCCAGCCGCTTGCAGCAGGCACGATGTCGCGCCGTCCTGATACAGACAACCGACATGGACGGATGCGCAGCGGATCACGAGCAGCCGCGCTGCCCTGCGACGTTTATTGCCGACGTAATTCGCCAGCGAGCCAGAATTATCTAGTAGTTGTGTGGTGGTGAGGGATGGATTATCAGAGATGTATATATATATATATATATGATGTTGTGTGTGGTGTTGTGATGGTGTGTAGTGTGTGAGTGTGTGTTTGGTGTGTGTGTGTGGTGTGTGTGTGTTGTGTGATGTTGTGGTGTTGTTTGTGTATGTGTGTATGGTGTGTATGGGGGGTTGGGGTAATGGTATGAAGGATTATTTAGTAAGATGTGTGACTCGTAGCGACGGATAACAAGTAGATTGTGTGATGTTGGGGAGGCGAGTTAACCAGTAGATGTGTGGCTGGTGGGAAGAGGATTAACAGATAGATGGTTGGCCTGATTGGGGAGGGATTAACCAGTAAGCATGTAGTTGGCTGTTGGGGAGGGATTAACCAAGTGAATGTGTGGCTGTTGGGGATGGACTAACCAGTAGATGTGTGGCTGTTGGGGAGGATTAACCAGTAGATGTGTGAGCTTGGTGGGGAGGATTAACAGTAGCCATGTGTGGCTGGTGAGGAGGGGATTAACCAGTAAATGTTGTGGCTGTTGGGAGGGATTAACCAGTAGATTGGCTGTTGGGGATAGATTAACCAGTAGATGTGTGGCTGGTGGGGAGAATTAACCAGTAGATGTAGTGGCTGGTGGGAGGGATTAGCTAGTATATGTGAGGCTGGAATGGAGAGGGATTATCTAGTTATATATATTTATATTATATATATATATCTATATGTGCGTGTGTGTGACTTTGTAGGAAGGGATATCTGGTGCCGTATATTGTTAAGGTGGGTTGGGTGAGGAGAATTATCTGTAGATGTCTGGATCATAGGGAATGGATTATCCAATATATAGTGTAAGTGGTAATATGGGGATTAATCTGATATATTGTGGCTGGTGGAGAGGATTATCTAGTATATAATATATATATATATATTTTATATATGGACTGGTTAGGAGGTTATTCCAGTTATATGTGGACTGGTTAGGAGGGATATTCTGGTATATGTGTGTGCTGAGGTGGAGAGGGATTATCTAGTATATAATATATATATAATTGACTGGTATAGGGAGGATTTATCCAGTTATATGTGTGACTGTGCGAGGGATTATCTGGTTATGTCGTGCTGGTGAGGGGGATTATTTAGTAGATGTATGACTGTAGAAACGGCATTATACCAGTAGATGTGTGGCTGAGTGGAGGATTAATCGTAGTTATGTGGTGGCGTGGGGATAAATTATGCTTAGACCGTCGTGAATGTAAATGGAGTGGGATTGCCGCCTATATAATAGTCGGAAAGTTGCTTAGTATACCAGTGGTCATTAACTTGTTTGAGTCTATGTCCTGGGGAATCGAGTGAAAGCTCGTACCACTCCCCAGACAAATGCACATAATGAATAACACGATCATTTCGTTTGCCTGGTTCCACGGACCCCGCCTGGTCATGCCGCATTGCACGGGATCCCCTGAAGCCACTCCACTGGCCCCCCTAAGCCCATCACGGACCCAAAAGGGGGTCCCATGGACACAGGTTAAGATACCCTGCTATGATATTACAGGTCACAAATATACACAACGGTCACTAGATGAAATCGCAAAAGTGGTCCTTCATTACCAGACGCATGTCTTGGTATATAGGGGGTCTCTTACTACTATATTCTGCCTCTCAAGGAAACGCCAAATGTTCTTTTGTAGACTCGGCACCCGTATATAGCATCTTTGATGAATTATTTCCTAATTTACTTAGTGTTCGACTACGAATTCAGCAATTAATTATTTACAGGTTTCTAGTCAGTTGTGAGTCGATGCGTGTGGCTTGTCAGGACATCAGTAAAGTGCATAGCGCAAGTGTAACGACGCCATATTAAGAATATCACGCCGGGGAGCCGTTGTTATTAAGTCTGAAGCAACTGAGAGGATGCGATCGGGCAATTGTGTAGTTTATTGTGAGGCGGATGTGAAGATTTAATGGCGACATTCTCAGAGATGAAGAAAAAGCGATTGCCGCCGCTATCGCTACAGTTATCCTTCTTATCGCGCTCTCTCGCAGCGTTTGCGGGCGTTTTTATTCTCTCTCTGTCTCTCTCTATCTTCCTTCTCTCCATCTCTCTCATCCGTGACAAAACAGCGCCGCTTTCTCGTTCTCTCTTTTCTCTTCTCTCTCTCGCTCTCTGCTCTCCACTTGCTCATAGCCTCTCTCTTCTCTCTTCTCTCTCTCGCTCTACTGCCTCTCACTTCTTCTAGTCTCTCTCTCTCTTCTCTCTCTCTCTCTCTTCTCTCTCTCTCTCTTTCTCTCATCTCTCTCTCTCTCTCCTCTCTCTTCTCTCTCTCTCCGCTCTCGCTCTCTGACTCTCTCACTTTGTCTCTAGCCTCTCTCTCTCTCTCTCTCTCTCTCTCTCTCTCTCATTCTCTCCTCTTTCTCTCCTCTCTGCTCTCTCAACTTATTCTCATAGCGCCTCTCTCTCTCTTCTCTTCTTCTCTGTCTTCTCTCTCTCTCTCCCTCTCTCTCTCTCGCCCCCCAAGTGGCGCTCGCTCAAGCTCTCCACTTTTGCTAACTAATCTGTCCGCTTCCGGTCGTAATCAATGTGTCTACGAACAACAGCGTTGCTGCCACTTTTCGACAATGCGCGATCACTCGGGGCAGCGACCGCGTGCTGCTCACTGCCGAAGCCCGCAAGCGAAAACGCGTGCACGGCGAGCGCGGTGGCCACTTGCACGGGCAACCGCGTCGGCGGGCCGATCACATGCACGCTCGTCGGTCGGTCAGTTTCTGCAGGCGCCTCGGCCGCAAAAGCGAATGGCCTGCTCGGTGATCATTTCCGCAGCGGCGGCGGCCCCCTCCCGCGCGCATCGCCGCCGCCGCTCAGTTACGTCGGGCACGCGGATAACCAGTCTCAGTGCGGGCATCGTTAGTCGACGGGGGACAACACGACGGGAGTCTGGCTCCGTACTAATGCTTTTATGTGCGCCGACGCGGCGGGCAACGAAGCGTGAGCAGTAGACTTGATGAGAAGGGCAAGATCGTAAAAACAGCGGCTGGTCTAGGCACTGTTGGCGCAGGGCCAGACAACAGCTGGCGCGGGGGCCCGCAATTGCACACACAACACACACACACAGCACCACACACACACACACACACACACACACAAATCACACCACACACCACACACACACACACACACACCACACACACAACACACACAACACAAACGCGTTCGCACGCACGCACGCACGCACAGCCCAGCGCACGGACGCGCACCAGGCAAGCCACACACGCAGTAGGCCTACGCGTGACCGCGACGCACCTCGGGTAATGCTAGGCGAAAAAACACACACGATAGCCGATTGCGTCTTATCGGTATCTGCCGTTGATTTTTTTCCTGATCCATTAAACATTTGGCGTCTTATTTCGCTGGCTCGGGTCGGAAGGGAAACTTGATGTGATCGATGGGCGATGAGCGTTGTGTGTGTGTGATGTGACAGCAGTTAGCGATAGCTACACGCGCGTCTTACAGCGCGATGTGTATCATCATAAACCAGCACGCGATCCATGAACTCACGCGTGCTTGCGTGTGGCGTGTGCGGTGATGTGTGTGTGTGTGTGTGATGTCGGTGTGTATAGTGTGTATGAGGTGGTGTGTGGTGTGTGATGGTGTGCGTCTGTCGGTATGAATGTGTGTGTGTGTGTGTGTGTGTGCGTTGTGTCGTGGATTGTGTGTGTGAGTGATGGTGTGTGAAGTGAGTGAGTGAGTGCAGTGCATGCTTGGTACGTTCATGATGTTGATGTGTTCCCCCCTAATTTCTCTCTTGGAATCTTTCTCAATTCCTACATTTTCCCTCTTTGCCTCTGCCCTTTTCGAAATATCCCGGCGCTCGTGCTCCACACTAACCCTAGTCTTCCATCGGCTCAGAGCTTCAATTCCCTTCCTCCTCCGCCGCTGCATGCCCGGATCGGTCTTTCCTCGTACTTATTTCTCTCTCCGGGTCGTTGCTGTCTTTATGCCGCGCGCGAAATGTGTTTTTCTGCAATCCGGCCGCAAGCAAACGTAATAAACGCGACATGCTTTGATCAATTAAAAAACCGAGCTAGACGACTGGCTTTCACTTATGCTGACCGCGGCATCTTAGCCACCGCGAGGCAAGCACACGCACCGCACGCAGCACACAACCAGACCTACATACACGAGATACACACCACACACACACAACACACACACACACACACACACACACACACACACCACACACACACCCACACACACCAACAACACAGCACACACCACACACACACACACACAAACATACACGATACAGACACCCGCCACATGAGCACACATAGCCGACCCAACAGCAGTCGCAGGCTGGTATGTATGATATAGTTCTTGAGTCGTTTTAAAGCTGGTCAATGTTTCTGCCGCCGATGAAGCCAGCGTTTTCATCTGGGGCGGACTTACTGACTCCTCAAACTTGCGCCATTAGACTTACAAGGCTGGCTAAATCTGAATACGTGGCGCGTTCGCCGGCAGCAGCACATCCTTCACGGCACGCTGTGTTGCTCCATGCATCGCTATCCGTCTATATTAGTGTTATCCACTATCTATCTCTCACACAGTTGCGCTTGCTCTCTCTCTATTCGCAGATTCATACTTAACGCTCAGATTGTTCTCATTTCGTGGTCTTCCTGTCTGTCTGTTTGTCTGTTTGTTTGTCTGTCTGTTTGTCTGTCTGTTTGTCTGTCTGGTCTGTTGTCTGTCTGTCTGTCTGTCTGTCTGTCTGTCTGTCTGTTTGTCTGTCTGCTGATCTGTTGTCTGTCTGTCTGATCTGTCTAGTCTGTCTGCGCTGTCTCGTACTGTCTGTCGGTCTGGTCTTATGTGCTGTCTGTCGTGTCTGCTTATCTGTCTTGTCTGTTTGCTTGTCTGTTTGATCTGTTTGTCTGTTTGTCTGTTTGTCTGTCTGTTTGTTGTTTGTCTGTCTTTCTGGTCTGTCTGTTCTGTCTGTTTTCTGTTCTGTCTGTTTGTCTGTTGTCTGTTGTCTGTTTTGTCTGGTCTGTTGTCGTGTCTGTTTGTCTGTTGTTCTGTCTGTCTGTCTGGTTCTAGTCTGTTGTCTGTCTGTCTGTCTGTCTGTCTGTTCTGTCTGTCTTGCCTCTGTCTGTCTGTCTAGTCTGTACTGTCTGTCTGTCTTCTATCTGTATGTGCTGTGCTGTGTGTGTGTGTGTGGTGTGATGTGCTGTAATGTGATGTGTGTGTGTGGTGTGTGCGTGTCTTGTGTGCGTGTGTTGTGTGTGTGTGTTGTGTGGTTGTGTGCCTGTGTGGGGGTGAGCGAGTGGTGTGTGGTGTTCATTCTGTCCGTCCGTCCTCCAGTTCGTCGTTCCGTCCGTCCGTCTTCCGTCCGTCCGATCCGGTCGGTCCGTCCGTCTGTCGTCTCGTCCGTGCCGATCCTTTGTCTGCCCGTCCTGCCGTCGTCCGGTCCGTTCCGTCCGTCCGTCGCTCCGTCTGTCCGTTTGTCCTGTCCCCTTTCCGTCCGCTGCTGTCGTCCGCGTCCGTCCGTCCGTTCGTCTGTCCGATCCGTCTGATCGTAGCCAAAACTCCCGCTTGCTCTCTTTCTCTCTTTCTCTCTTTCTCTATTCTCGTTCTCTTGATGAATTCCGTATCCTCAAACCTTCAACTATCGTGCTGCCGTCAAGACTAGACTCACCTGCCGGGTAGTTTTGCCTCGCCTGCTATCCTGCCTCCGTCGCCGTTCGGGTCAAATCTATTATACGCGACGCGCACTGAGCTACATCTATCTCCATGCGACGGACGCCAGCAACTTCTCACTGATAGGAGGGAGGTGTGTTGAGCAAAGGCGCGTGCGGGATAGACATTTAAGGGTAGGGTGGAGGTGGGTTCAGGAAAGGTGTGCTTTAAGAGAGTGGGTGGATGTAGTCGGGAGGGTGGTAGGAGGGTGGAGTAGGTAGGAGGAGAGGGCTTGGTAGAGAGGGTGGATGGCGTAGGAGGGAGGGGTGGGTAGGATGGTGGAAGTGGGTAGGAGGGAAGAGAGGTGGGTAGAGAGGGTGGAGTGGGTAGGAGGAGGGGTGGGTAAGAGGGTGGAGTGGGGTAGACGAGAGGGGTGGTAGGAGGTGGAGTGGGCTAGGAGAGAGCGGTGGTAGGAGAGGTGGAGTGGTATGGAGGGCAGGGGTGGGATAGGGATGGTCGAGTGGGTAGTGAGGGGGGAGTGGTAGCGGAGGGGAGTAGGGCAAGGAGGGGTATGAAGTGGGGTAGTGAGCGGTGGCATGGGTAGAGGGTGGTGTGAATTAGTCGAGGATGTCATGGATAGGGGTGGGTGACGTTAGTCTGGGGAGGGTGGGTAGGAGAGGTGGGAGTGATTAGTCGGGAGAGGGCGTGGGTAGGGAAGAGGGGGTGTTAGTACGGCGATGGATGGTGTAGGAGAGTGGGGTGTTAGTCGGAGGGATGAGGGTAAGAAGACGTGAAGCGTGAGTTAAGTCGAGGGAAGGGTGTTTAGGAGGTGGGGTGGTACGAAGGTGGGAGTGGCGGAGCGGTGTTGGTATAGTCGGGACGGAGGTGGTTAGGAGGGTGGGGTGGTCTGGAGGGCAAGGAGTGGGTAGGAGGAGGGGTTGGCGGTAGGAGGCGACGCGGTAGAGTGGGTAGAGGGAGGGGTGGGAGAGGTGGAGTGGGTAGGGAT
>NW_014577475.1:128974-131937 GCF_000485595.1 Priapulus caudatus
TGAGCAGGATAGAGGCGCGAGACGCGAGAAGGTAGAGTGGGAATGTTGTGTGTGTTTGTGCGTGTGTGTGTGTGTGGTGTGTGTGTGTGTGTGTGTGTGTGTATGTCTGTGTGTGTCGTGAGTGTGTGGTTTTTTTGGGGATGTCTGTGGTGTGTTATGGTATATGGGGGATGTGTGTGTGTTGTGGTGTGTTGTGTGTGTACGTGTGTGTGTGTGGTGCTGTGTGTGTGTGGTGTGTGACGAGAGGAGAGAGAGCGGCGCGAGGGATTGAGATAGATATTCATGATGTAGTTTTGAGAGGAGTGGCGCGGATGGCGGATCGAGAAGGTGCGGCGGCCTTTCCGGTGTGCAATGGCTTTGCTCAGTGGCCAGCTTATCGGCAGGTTTTTAGATTGGCGGTGGCAGGTCCGCAGGAGGCGGTTGCTCGCCCTAGCAGCTATGTGTGGCACGTGAGATCGCGCTCTGAATGATCGGCCCTGAATACCGTGATTCGTCGGGGCAGAGTGTATACACCTTAGATCTACAATGCTTTTTAGAACAGGAAATACTGCTCCCATTTTCGGGACGCTTCGTCGGCCGCTGGAATGCTCGTGCTAAATCACAGCGCCGGCGGACACGCACAATGCCCACCCACTTGCTCGAAAGACAGCAAGCACTCGGCGCTGACTCGCATCACGATTGTAGCGGGCCTCACACACGACGACGCACGGTCACACCGCTGCGCCGGGACGTGAACGTAGTTTGAAACTAGATCAGAACCCGTTCACCGTTAGGTACTCACGTGGCTGCAATATTATGTGTGGTGTGCACTGGTTGACATCACGATCGATGGAGTGCTGGAGCTGGTGTTGCATAGTCCGCGGTGTTTTTGTGCGTGCGTGGCGTGCAGTGCCGCTAGTGTAAACTTGTGCGCCAGCGCGCGGTGGGGTGGGTTAGAGGGTGGGTGCATGGCTAGTCGGTAAGGGTTGGTAGAAGCGTCGGTGGGTAGGAAGGTGCAGTTGGTACGAGGGTTGTGTGTGCAAGCGGGTGGGGTGGATGTAAGAAGATAGGTAGGCAGAATGGTTGGTTTTTAAGAGGGTGCATGAGGTGGGTAGGATCGAGGGTGGTGTGTATATAGGAGAGTGAGATCTTGGTGCATAGAACGCTATTAACAATAATGATTATGGCTTGTGATAAAGGAGGGAGGGGGCAGGTGGATGGACTATGTGGGTTGGGTGTGTGGGTGTGTGGAGCTAGCGAACGAGACGGGTGGGTGGGTGCACTGAGCCCACGAGTGAGATATGCCCTGTCATGCATCGGGCAACACTGCGCATGCACCGTGCTCGTTCTCCGAGCTCTGTAAATCAATCATTGCAAACGTTATTGCATTTAATGAAATTTCGTTCTTTGCCCTAATCTCGTTCGCTTGCTTTGGAAATGAATATTTATTATGTTTATCGATTTGCCTGTCTCGTGATTAAGCGCAGTTAATCAATGCGTTTGCTTCTGCTACACTGCCGCTAGCTTTTGCAAATGCATGCGGCCACGCGAAACGGATACGAATTTACAATCACGTGCTGCCATCTACATTCACAATGCATAATAAACTTACTAAAATGCTATTATAGAGCGGTGCATGGTGACGTGATACATCTATTTCACTAGCCATAACTCTCGAGCATCTATGTTCGATCTATTAGATTAGATCGATAGTATGATTATATCGAGTAATTTTGGATGAAGTTTACCGACAGGCGGGTCTGATGATTATGATTGATATTTTTTTAGAGATTTAAAAATGGAGAATATAATGCTGGACGCGAAGAGACGGTCACTGAAGATATGCGGTGAGTTCTACTAATTTCTCAGTCGTTATCCACGTCACCTTGCATACCCTGAGAGTGGTGCCATCACACCTTGACATGAAAGCGCTGTACCTGATTTTCACGCTTTGATAATCGAAACATCGATAAGTGTACCAACGTTTCCCCTGCAGTGGGAGACCTGCATTCGTGCAGACAGTATCTGCGAAGTATCTGCCCAGCGTGTCCAGTATCTGCCAAGTAGAATAATATTTTGCTGCTTTGCCGAAAAAATGCAATAGTATTTATACTGAGGTTATACATGTAGAATGCATATATGCTCCGATCACCTTTATAGTTATAAAGTGTCTATAGCCTTACTAAATGTTCATGTAACATAGCTGATGGCGCCTGTTCGTTCATGCCCAGTATCTGCTAAACAGAATTATATTTTGATGAAATTACATGTTTAAAATGGAGATCAAATACTTTGTATGGTAGCTTGACATAGAAAATAAATCTAGATGCCTTTCCTTATTAATTATAAGGTGCCTTGGGAGACATAACACTACTAAAATTTAAATCAGCCGATAGATGGCTATGTGATATATGCCGCATATTGTGCAGCCTTTATCGAACGAATGCAATAGTATTTTCTTGAAGTTTTGCTTTTAATTTAGACAGCATATATGCACCGATCACTCTAATACTTAGAACGTGCTTAGGCTCAGCAAATTTACATGTAACATAGCTTACTCTTCTCTCTGCGCATGCTCAGTATCTGCCGTATGGATGTTAAAATTATGCGTTTAAATTGGAGGGCAAACATTCTACGCGGTAGCATGACATGAAAAATAAATCCAGATTCATTTCCTTTTCAATTATAAGGTGTCCTGAAAAACGTAACATTACTAAAATATAAATCAGCCAATAAATGGCAGTGCGGATAATATATAATAGGCAACTGTGTGTACATTTTTTTACAAAAAAAAATAAATGGAATTTTTTCCTGAATTAAAAATGAATTGAAATTATGCTTTTAACAAAGCGAACCTATTCACAGTATTCACTTTAAAAATCACAAGGTACTTAGTCGTTCCACTTGCTCAGCATCATAGCCGTCAATCACAAGCCGTCTAATAGATTCCCCAATTTGTGGCAACATATATTACATATATACGT
>NW_014577475.1:132208-134581 GCF_000485595.1 Priapulus caudatus
TACAGTAAAATGACATTTCTGGTGTCACTCTATAGGGGTATCAATCTGTATAGAATGGATCAGTTAGATCGTATATAAGCATCATTACAAAATTCTCCCACAACCCTTTTAGACCTCCGATAGACGCCCCAATCAACGTGTACTTACAGTAAAATGACATTTCTGGTGTCACTCTATAGGGGTATCAACCTGTATGGAATGGTTCTCGGTCGGCTTCCCTTCTCGACGTCCAGCAAGGACCAATACAGGAGGCACAAGCTGCTCGAACAAATACAGGCAGGCCTCATGGGCAAGCACGAGAGAGCGATGGCAGATGCTCACGCATCGTTAGGTAGGATCGCGCAGAGCCGTATAATTATAGAAATATAGTCTCTATATACGGCTCTGGAATCACGGGGGTATGTCCGCCACCTAACGTAGCGCGCTGCTCCTTGAAACGAAACTGAAACATTAAAAATGATAACTGGGATGCTATCTTTGTATATTTATTGCTTAAGAAACAGAAGAACATAAATCTTTTTTGACATCTAGAAATGTTATTAGTTAACATCGGGTTAATGCAGCGAAGGTTTGTGTGAATAGGCGCTCTCGGATAATATCTCGGAATAATATCTCGGAAATAAGCGCTTTCGGACTATATCGAGTTATTGTCGGCCATTTTATTTTGCTGCACTCTCTATTAACTCGATGAATCCCATCGTGGTGAAAATAAGAAGACGAAATAAACAGAAAACGAGGAAGATAAGTTAAAACAACATTAGTCACGCCAACATTAATAATAATCATAATAATAATCATAGTAATATTAATAATAACAACAACAACAATGGTAAGTATACAAAAAATAAATAAGAAGTCGAAAGAGAAGACCGAGAAAAAGAATGATGGGGAGATGGAAAGAGGACAAAAATAAAACGCAGACAACAGCGCAGAAGAAGAAGACAAGTAGGAAGTAGAAAAATAAAAGAGCAGAAGACGAGAAAGATTACCATGACGATAATGTAACAAACAAACTCGCGCATGATAATCCGTTCCGTAACTCCTTCATTCCGTGGGAGCGCCGGCACGCGTTTGATGTTATATTTTATCGCTAGAGTACCGCAGCATCCTGCACCAGCTGCTGGAGCCCAGCGCCACGATGCGAGCCACGCTGGGAGAAGCTCAGCATCATCCGTGGACGACAGAGCACGGCGTATGCCCGTTTACCCCCCACCAGCAGCAGCAACGGCAGAAAGGCGAACGCGCACTGGTGGGCTTCCTCATCCGAATTCTTCATTCTCGCGCTCATCCTAAGCCTCATCATAATCCTCATCCTCATCCTCATTTACATCATCATATGCATCTTTAAATTTATCATTATTCTCAACTTGTCAGTCATTCTCATCCGCATCCTCATGTTCATCTTCATCCTCATTCTCGTCTTCATCCTCATCTTCATCCTCATCCTCGTCCCTGCCCTTATCCGCATCCTCATTCGCATCCTCATCCTTATCTTCATTCTCATCTTCATCCTCATCCTCATCCTCATCCTCATTCTCATCCTTATCCCCATCCTCATCATAATTCTCATCATCATGCTCATCCGCATTCTCATCCTCATCCTCATCTTCATCCTCATCCTTATTCTCGTCCCTATCCTCTTCCTCGTCGTCATTCTCACCCTGACCCGCAGCCACACAATCATCCTTATCTTCACCCTGTGCGTGTAGGCTAAGCAGCAAGCCTATGTTGCAGATAGTGCAGCAGCTCGCCAAATGCCTGGGCAAGGACGGGAAGTACGTGGAGACAAACGTCAGTGAGTACAGGTGTGATGAGCTGTCGGCCATGTTCAACCTACTGTGGGACGACTATAGGCGAACGAGGCATGTATATGTATGTCGTCACACGCACAGACTAGGAATGACAGCGCGTATAGTGTGTGTGTGTGTGTGTGTGTGTGTGTGTGTGTGTGTGTGTGTGTGTGTGTGTGTGCGTGCGTGAGTGAGTGAGTGAGTGAGTGAGTGAGTGAGTGAGTGAGTGAGTGAGTGAGTGAGTGAGTGAGTGAGTGAGTGAGTGAGTGAGTGAGTGAGTACTAGGCCCCCTTGTTGCCAGCACAGGGCGCAGGCCAAGCAGGGCCATCAAGTCCCGCCCCTCATTCAGAGGGGAACAAACGCTTCCTCTTTCCGTCTTACAGAGGGAGGAGCTTCCTCCTCTACGGCTGTCAGTACAGTCGTACGTGGAGGCGCAAAGTAAGTGGATGTGCTACAGCAACCTATTTCAACGTAAAGTGTAGCTGTGCGTAAAAGCTGTGCGTATAAAGCTAGGACGTATCTGGTTGTACAACATGTATTTGTTGGCGTATAGCTACGGCGAACTATAGATTTGTAACATGTA
>NW_014577475.1:135915-137217 GCF_000485595.1 Priapulus caudatus
ATGACCCAGCTCCCAGATGAAGCTCGAGTGTGTAGTGAGTGAGTGAATTTGGAGCGATGCGAGTGAGAGATAGAGCAATTAGTGTCTTCGTCCGCCGCATGCTGCACACATAGATCAAGCCCGGTACTAATCTACGCACAAATTATAACCATACAGGGCATGTCGCCCCACGCCGGACCCGGAAGGTGCTCGCTGGAAACCCAGAATGCGATCACCGGACAGGAACCGTGAGAATGTCAAGCGATCAGAGGGCCTGCCGTCAGCGAGTCGACGATCACGACTAGGAACTGCCGCTCCGCACCGGCGTTATGGTTAACGTTGACCTGAGCTGCTTAGTGTGCTGTTAACGCTGCAGACGACTTCACAATAAATTCCGGGATATTTGCCTCCTTGGAACGTTACAGAAATTCATCGACGAATTACGGAATGAAATTCGCAGTCAGAAACCCCTGATCGGCAACTGCGAATGGGCGCATTGTCTTCATACGTTGGTCAAAATGAGTATCAGGCCCCCCCCACCTCTTCCACTGTCCAATTTCGTGGTTTTACAGCCTTTGGGCCCATATGACGCAGCGCTTTTGGCGCTGGCAACTCGAAGCGTACTGTGACTGCCCGGCAACTGTCACGGCACTGGTATTGCGTTAGGAAGTGGGTCAGCAACGGGACAGACCTATGAATGATAGCCTTCCTAGATCCGGTCGGCCGCTTGAGCGCCTTTCTGCCACAAGGATTTGTGACGTATAGCTACGGCGTAACTATAGTTGTAACATGTATTTGTGACGTATAGCTACGGCGTAACTATAGTTGTAACATGTATTTGTGACGCGTAGCTGTGACGTAGACGGTTGTGACATGTCGCTGTGACGTGTAATTATGACGTGGACATTTGTGAGCTGTGATCGCATGGTGGTAATCAACTAGTAACTGGTAATACGTATAATAATAGGTGTTACGTAGCATGTTCTTACCTGCAAATGTAAAGTGCAACGATCTCACAACTAGTTTTAATCACATTACTTTAAATTTTTTACAGTTTCCAACACTCGGCGCCAGGGGGCGCAAAGCCCTCAGCTGTGTCTCGTTCCTCAGGTGTCAAGTGCGGGGCGTCGGCCGCAGCATCATCCACACAGACCTGCACACGTACGTGATCGTCGCGTATGCGTGACAATGATGGCTTCATTCTCCACAAAGTCTTCTCTTTGTTGCAGTTTTCTCTTGTTGACTGGTTTTCTCTCTCTCTCACATACACACGCGCGCGCACGCACGCACACACACACGCACGCACGCACGCACGCACACACA
>NW_014577475.1:143970-152438 GCF_000485595.1 Priapulus caudatus
TGTGTGTGTGTGTGTGTGTGTGTGTATTTAGTTATACGTGCATGTTGATGACTTTAGATGGACGGGATCGGCGGGACAGGCACCGAGGCCGATGCTGGTTCCTACAGCGCCGGCTGCACATGCGCAGTCGCACCGCGCCGCTGTCAAAGAGGAACTGTTTTCTATTGAGGTGGGTTATCATTATATTATATATATTATATATTATATGTAGTTATAAGCTTATCATAGTAAACATGACTTAGCTGTATCAATCTACGGGCAACCGGCATCTTCACATGACTGGTATCCGAACACGAATATTAGCACTATGCGCATACCTATAGTGCCAACATTTGAACAAGGCGCAACTCTAAAAGCTTTGAAAATTCCAAACGTTGGTGTATTGCTGCTGCGAAGGGTTTAATGGTTCCTGACGTAAACTGGTGTGCACGAGTCGCTCGCTTTGTTTCTCTCGCTTGCTTCACTCATGCTCTGTCTCCCCGGAGGAGAGGAGAAACAATGGGTTTATTTTCTTGCCTGCGACCCTGCTGCCACGTTAACAACGTTTAGTGTCAACTTAATACTTAATGTTTGTGTGTGTGTGTTTTTTTTGGCAAAATGGTTCTTACCTTACAGACGAGTCAGGATATCGAATCGATCATAAGCGGGTATATCAGGCAGAGATGCAAGCTACCGAATCACATTCCCAAATCTCACCCGGGTTATCAGCAGAAACAGGAGGTAGAAATAGCAAAAAACCTGACATTGTTTATTCATTCCTAATAAAGCACATGTAATAAAAGTATATAAATATATACTAATATATATACACATATATATATATATATATATATATATATAAGTATGTAAGAAAGCAACATCGCCGCATGTATGGGCATTAATCTCGAACAGTGCACTCTGACGCATGTCGGAATAAGTCAACGTTAGAGCCAACATTCAACAGAGATGTAATTGGGGTGGGTGGGGGTTCCTGTAAGCTCACCCAACAATGTCTGGGGCGTAGATTCACACGTCGGAGCATTTTAGTGCTTCAGGCTGCATGTTTTGTCTCCAAATCGCAATATATTTGGGATACAATTAGTATAACATGATCATGTATCACTGCAACAGGGGCGTACGCTAGTTTTCTGGTATTGATTATGTGTTGGACATTAGACATGGCCATGTGTTAGTCGCATTGTTTTGGCGCCCTCTGGCTATGTCATTGACAGTATAAAAACAAATCCTTGGAATACTAATCAGAACTCTTCTATAGTAATGGCGAAAACAGAGCCTAAAATTACAACAGTTTGCGTCATTACGTATACGCAACACCGCTACCATTGAATTTAAATGTAAACCCCTTGATAATATAAATATAACCCCTTAATATAACATAACGAAATATTATAATATAACCCCTAAAACTCTTGCAGCAGTCGTGGAATCATGGGGAATGTAACTAATATTAACTCTGCTAACCTCACTCAGAACAAAATATGCATGTGACTCCATCAATGACAACAACCATCATGTAAAACACACGTGTAAACTTCCACGGTGTTTTTTTTACATTTTTTGAATGGTTAATACGTGCCTCGTGTCTCTACAGGCGGCGGAGAGGGATGCTGCGCTCGAATGTAGAATCTCAAACTCGATCATCCAGGCCAGAACGAAGTCTGACGTCGTCTGTAACAGCAGCCGACCGAGAAGTGCCCGGATGATGCTATAACCAGGACTGCACAGAAAACAAAAACGAAACCGCTGACGTCATTATTACAACGGACATTCACCGAAAAGCAGCAGTGCCATTGGCCGCCACGTGACACCCAGTTGTGCTTACGTCACCGTGCGCGCGTGCTGACGTCACGCGCGCCGCGTTGCTTAGTTGTTAGCAATCGTGTTGGTGATCCACGTGTTGAAGCTTGCCACACGTGTGTAGACTCCCGGATAGCTGGCTGAGCCGCAGCCATAGCCCCACGATACGACGCCACACAGCCTGCCACTACACTCCAGCGGTCCACCCGAGTCTCCCTGTATTATACGGAAAACACGTAAACGTTTGCAGGCGTAGAGTGAGTGAACGAGCGATGCATGAAAAGATTAATGATAGAAGGACCGAGCGAATGAGATAGTGATCAGCATGTCTGTGTTACATGTCTGTCTACCCCTTACGCTCTCCCCCCCCCATCTCTCTCTCTCTTTCTTTCTCTCGCGCGCTCTCTCCTTCGCTCTCTCTTTCTCGCTCTCATCTTCATCTTTCTTCTCCCTCTCTCACCCTGTCCCCTTCACTATGGCTAAATCACTTTTTCGCTCTATCGTGCGTTACTAGAACAACTTACCTGACACGAATCTATTCCGGCTTCTCCTGCGCAGAGCATGCCTTTCTTAATCTCACTTTCGCCATACGCTGCGACACAATCAGCTCGACTCACTCTCGGAATGTTCACGTAACGCAGTCTGTATGATAAATAGCCGCCAGCTGTGTAAGCAAAGAATAAATCCACGTTTACTAGTTTAGAAACGAAAACCTCGCGTTATATTCTCTTTTTTCTATATAATATTTTTTTTCCTATATTATTATTTCTTCATTACTGTATATTCTAATTTTACGGAAACCGCTGTCATGTGTTCCTGTCACTTAAAAAGCAGAAAATCACCGCAGGTTCGATGAGATGATTCAGTGTGGTTTTCACGCTATCAACGTGCACAACATTAGTATCGGTGTGAGAAACTATCCTTACAACTAGTAGTGCCGAAACCACTGGCTTGCATCAGGGTTCCTGATGTGATCTCGAGATCGGTTGATCTGTAAAGAGGCTGCACGCGGTCGGTCGGGATGTTGAAGGGTGGCGTCACCTTTATCAACGCAATGTCGTTCTCCAACGTATGTCCGACTATGTCGATTGTAGTTCTGGTGAGTTTTCACTTTTTCTGTCTCGAAACCAGAAAACGCCAGCATGTTGGATAAGTATTCCTGAAGCATTCGTGATGCGTATGTGCTCACTCATTAATCCAATTTCTCGCCCAAATAACCCTGCCCGCCCGCTCGCTCGCTCGCATACTCACCAACCGACCTTGCCGGCCAGTCTCTTTGCCGTCCCGTCTCAGACTTCCAGCAATCATCAGCGGGAGATCAGCTGGTCCCTTGCCTCTGTAAACACAAAGTAAACATGAGACAAACCTAGCTCCTATGGTTGGCCATCGTACGCAGAAATAATTATGTTTTACCGCGGTAAAATTGTAGCCCTTTTACCCAATCAGAGGCCTTGTTACACATAATTTAACCGCGGATAAATTATTTTTACCGCGGTTAAATTATGTGCAACAACGCATCTGATTGGGTAAAGTGAATATTACAATTTAACCGCAGTTACATTATTTTTACCGCGGTTAAATAACTATTTCTGAGTACGATGGCCAACCATAAGCGCCACCGTCTACGCTTAATTGCGATTAATTGCGGTTAATTCGATTAATGCGATTAATTGCGATTAATAGCGATAATTGCGTGGACAGCATTGAACACAGGCGACATCTGTCGGGGAACATATGACACTTACACGTGCAGTGAGCAGCAGTTAGGATTCAGATGAGAGAGACCGGATACCAAGAAGAGCGTCGCCTGAAAGGTGTTGATCCTGCCCGCTAAGCGCGAATCTTGCGCGCAGTTCCGCGGCAAGGCGCACGCGACCGCGGGGAACTCCTACGAAAGTATCACGCGCTGGCAGCTATTGATGCCGTGCGCCAAATAGAAGGCCCCCACGGATCAATGCTGCCAGCGAAAATCTCGAATTTTAGCGGGTCTAATTCACTAGCAAACATGCACACGCCATCGCGCGCGCGCCTAATAGCGATGTTTCACGTGACGTCATAGATCAGTACGTGTATTTATTATGTTGTTGTGGTTGGAAGAAGCGAAGCGTGCTGCTTGACAGTTTACAGATGAATAACCTCATGTTCTGATAGAAAGCACTGTTTATGTAGTGCACGTACACCGCGTGCGTGCATTGCGTGCGTGTGAACTTACTACGTTCGTGCGTGCTCGAGCAGTGAGAGGGTGCGAGCTTTCCTGACTGAACCGAGCTGCGCCCTCCGCACTGTGTAACCTTTCGTCAAGGAAGAGGGCAGTCAAGCGCACGTGATCCTCGCCCTGCGCTGTGTATCCTTGCGTAGACCTCGTGCTCGCTAACACCCTACATGGTTCAGCTAGCAGGGCGGACAAGCACCAGCAGCTAAAGAGCAGTGCGGACGGGTGCAAGGCTTCCTGACTGACCAAGCTGGTCTGTGTTCGTTTGGAGCTGGACGGCCCAGTACTTAGTATGCAAGCCGTGGACACCACGCTCGGCACAAGTCATGTAACCCCCGCCACGTGTTACTGCAAGTTGTCCCGTCAATATAAACTACTGAGTCAACTGGTCCACGCATGGCTTTCCTTTCCAATCTCGCTGCTTACCCACGTGGCTAACGAAGCCGTACGTCTTCAAGGTTGAAGTATGCTCGACGCATGTATCTTAGGTAGTTATGTGTGTACAGCGCGGTCGAATTCAGCTACACCATGACAACATCGCTATTGCATGCACGAATCACTGCATGAAGACTGCTCGTCAATGCACGCGAAACAGCAAGAAGAAATTAACGACGCGGCCGAAAATTTATAAGCCTGTGCGCTGCCATAGCTCCAAATGTCCTTATGAGTGTGCCGTGCCGTGCCCGTGCGGCGCTGTGCGCGTGCGGCGCGTAGGTGGCATGTGCATGGTATACCGTGCGTGCGCAGCCGCTACACGTGCGTGCATGAGTGTGTGCGTGCGTCGTGGCAACGTACACGTGCTCGCTGCGTGTCATGCGTACGTATCATGCTGCGTGCGTTGCCGTGCGTTGTGAACTTACCGTGCGTCATGCGTGCGTGCGTCCGTGGTGTGTGCACGTACACGTGCGTGCGTGCGGTGGCTGTTGTGGTGGCGCGCGTGTGCCAGGTACACGTTCGTGCGTGCGTGCGTGCCGTGTTGCAGGGTAACGTGTGTGCATGTCGTGCCGTAGTGTGGCGATACTTCGTGTGTGTGTAGGATACCACGGTGCTAGTGCGTTGCCGGTGCCATGCATGTGCACGTAGACGTGCGTGCGTGCCGTGCGTTTCGTGATACTAATCAGCGTACCTCAAAACTCCTGTTTTATGGTGCATTGCTGACACCTAACCCTAACCCTCAACTTCTATAAACCAAAAAAATTATTTGTTGTTATTAAAATTGTTGTAAATAAATTCATGTAAATCTGGCATTATAACATAGAAAAATACAGAAAAACAGGAAAATAATGGAAAAACAGATGGATTCGATCCAAACGACATTTCAGCGTTCGTCTCTGACTCTAGGCCGTTCAGCTATCGTGACATTGGAGGTTTTGTGTTATGAATGTGCCCTTGACAAACACTGGGGCGTCATTGAGGAGTATTGAGGCAGCGTATTTGTAATCAACCAATGGGATTTGCGAGGGCATCGTCACCGAGTAAACATTCAGTGAGTAGGCATGCGGTGGGCGTAGTCATTGAGGTAATTAGGGTTATTTCAGTTTTATATATAAGTTTTTCGTGGCGCTTTATAGATGCCAACAATTTTCAAGCGTATGTTACGATGACATGCTTACCAGCAAACGCTGTGTCAAGTCAGTCACTGTTGCCACGAATCAGACTTAAGCGAATTCCCAGTGAATTCCCAGTGTAAGTCGCGTTCACAAGGTCATTGATTTGGCTCGAGCCAAATGGGCTAGATTTGGCTCGTGGCCAAATTTGGGCTCGAGGCCGCCGTTTGAGTACAGCGCGTTCACACGTAAGCAAGTTGAATACTGTCTGTCAAATTCAAATTCAAAAATAAAATGAATTTTATTGCACAATATCTCAGATAAATTGGCAGTATGTCGCGAATGGCGTTGATAGATGTGTACTTACGTTCCGAGTTAATTATCAATCTTGAAAAACGTGCATCCTGATCAAATTTTTCGAATTTTATACTGTTTTTGAACTTTTATACTGTTTGGAATTTTTATACTGTTATAAGTTATACTTTTTATTACTGTTTTCAACCGATTCTACCTCTCTACCGCTCGCGAAAGCTGGTGCTAACATTTGGCTCGGCCTGGTCCGACGTTTGTCGATGGCGGCCAAATCTGCTCGGGCCTAATTAGCTCGGCCAAAACGTCCGTGGGAACGCTCGGTCCGAGCCAAATCTGGCACGCGGCCTAATTAGCTCGGGCAAAAAACGTGCGTGTGAACGGCCTATAATGTAATTCCCTGTTTTGTATTTAAGGCCAATAGGGGGAGCGTGCAGCTGCAAATATGAACTGAAACCTGCGGCCTCTACGGTGGATATATGTTTCCATGCCACCGACGAATTTCGTGATGTCAGTGTACGTCAGTGTGACGTCACCACCATAGACCAATCACGCACGCCATCCATGTATGCATATAGGGCCACATCCATAATACATCACTTCGAGCAAACCAAAATAGCGCAGCGCGTATGGCGCCGGACGTTTCTTCTTGAGGTGGTGGTTCGAATCCCATCTGTTTATTATTTCTTATTTTTCTATTTTCTATCTTTATCCATTTAACTATTTTGGTTAGTGTTATGTTAGTTAGTGTTAATTAAATTTAATTGGGTTAGGGTTTAGGGTTAGGGTTAGGGTTAGGGTTAGGGTTAGGGTTAGGGTTAGGGTTAAGGTTAGGGTTAAGGTTTTTGCATCAGGTTATGTGCGTGACGTAGCCATCAGCAGCTAGGCTGTATGCATTCAACTCATAGAGTTATATATTAGATATGATTCAACTTTACTTCGGAGATAGCCGAGTTCGTGCGTGACGTACACTGACGTCACGCGAACCTTCGATGGCATGGAAACATATATCCACCGGTTTCTACAAGGACGGGCCGTCCGGGGGCACCACTAGTCCAGCGTCTATGAATGAGAGTTCCGCCGCAACCTGCCCACACGTTACGTCCATCGGATCCCTTCTTGCCAAACAACGTAATCTGCAAGACCAGCAACTACATGATTCCGAATGCTAGCTGCAGCTGCATGAACACGAGCGCCATCTATTAGCTACTGTAGCATGCAATATCGTGCAGGACCTGTCGTATCGTGTTAGAATTCTCGCACCACGACCAGGCTAGCTAATACAAACTAGTAAATATCAAAATAGTCAATCATTTATTGTATTAACGCGCTCAACGTATTAACTCCTGGTTCCTTTCACCTCATAATTATTCGGTAGAGTTCATTACGAGAAAGCAACGCAATACCTCAACTCTTTGTTCGTTATGTCGAGTGATCAGAAATTGTCAGGTTGTAACGAGTTTCGATATTATTCCTGATTTGACAGCTAGTAGTCGACATTATACTGTACAGCATATTTACGTAGAACATGCTCTAGATACGGTCGTGGAAACAAAATGCTTTCACTTCACGCGGAATTTACAGGCGGTTCCATGGAAACAACATAATATTATTTTCGCTTCACGCAGAATTTACAGGAGGCTCCATGGAAATAAAATGCTTTCAGTTCACACAGAATTTACAGGCGGTGTAGCGTGAGCGATTGCATCCCCATTATATTATGCATCCCGGGTGCAGAATATAGTGCACACGGCTGTGAAACTATGCTACCTATGATATGATGCTACCGGTGCCGGTACTAACAATACAGGGATGCAGGATGTAATGAGGCCGACAGACCATTATATCCTGCTGCCTCTAATTTTCGAGGAAGGATGATTAGGGTTAGGGGTATTAGTTCAAATTAGAGCTAGTGTTAGGGTTAGAGATTAAGCACTAAGTGACGCCAATATCCCCTACTTGTAAGTTCGGCTGAATGCACTGTCTCATGGCTGAGTTATTGTCATAATAATGTGCTACCTGTTCACAGGGAGGGGATGCACTGTCTCATGACTGAGTTATTGTCATAATAACGGGCTACCTGTTCACAGGGAGGAATGCACTGTCTCATGGCTGAGTTATTGTCATAATAACGTGTTACCTGTTCACAGGGAGGGGATGCACTGTCTCATGGCTGAGTTATTGCCATAATAACGTGCTACCTGTTCACAGGGAGGGGATGCACTGTCTCATGGCTGAGTTATTGCCATAATAACGTGCTACCTGTTCACAGGGAAGGGATGCACTGTCTCATGGCTGAGTTATTGCCATAATAACGTGCTACCTGTTTACAGGGAGGGGATGCACTGTCTCGTGGCTGAGTTATTGCCATAATAACGTGCTACCTGTAAACAAGGAGAGGATGCACTGTCCCGTGGCTGAGTTATTGCCATAATAACGTGCTACCTGTTCACAGGGAGAGGATGCACTGTCTCGTGGCTGAGTTATTGCCATAATAACGTGCTAGCTGTTCACAGGGAAGGAATGCACTGTCTCGTGGCTGAGTTATTGCCATAATAACGTGCTACCTGTTCACAGGGAGGGGATGCACTGTCTCATGGCTG
>NW_014577475.1:152448-155704 GCF_000485595.1 Priapulus caudatus
TGGCTGAGTTATTGCCATAATAACGTGCTACCTGTTCACAGGGAGGGGATGCACTGTCTCATGGCTGAGTTATTGTCATAATAACGTTCTACCTGTCTCATGGCTTTATGCACTTCACGCATAATTTATAAGCGGTTCCATGAAAACAAAATGTTATCACTTCACGCGGAAAATTACAGGCGGTTCCATGGAAACAAAATGTTTTCACTTCACGCAGAAAATTACAGGCGGTTCCATGGAAACAAAATGTTTTCACTTCACGCGGAAAATTACAGGCGGTTCCATGGAAACAAAATGTTTTCACTTCACGCAGAAAATTACAGGCGGTTCCATGGAAACAAAATGCTTTCACTTCACGCGGAAATTTACAGGCGGTTCCAAGCAATCGGTGAGCAACTCGCAGCAACACACCAGCGACATCTGCATGTGATGGCAGGATAAACATGCCTGCCAGGGTGCCGTGCTGGCAACTGCAGACTCACCGCCAACGATAAAGCTTTCCGTACCTAGGACATAATGCTAAAACAGACGTCATCAAAAATAGCTGTCAGCGTTAGCTACGTCACTAATAATGCGGTCGGTCTTGCCACTTGAAGTAACTAGTCACCCGGCCAGCCGGTTGTCGATAAAGAGAGATATTCCGGTCTGACAGCAACACATTCAACCAGCAGGTCATCCGACGAATACTAAGCAGGCATGAAGAAAGAGGAAAGCAGGCTCTAGGCTCTAACAGTGGACGCAGTAAAACTAACGTTACAGCTTTACTGATGCGTCGCTATGGCGATACGCACCTTTTGAGTTCGGCGCGTTGACATGCACGCCGGCAGGAGCGCGCGGCCACCTCGGCGCGCCTCGCTCGGTGGCGTTAGAGAGCAGTTAGTCAGGCTCTGTCGTGTCCGTGAGCGGCAACTCCTCCTCCGTAACCGATGGTGATGGTCGTCTCCTTGACAACGAGGTCCGCGACCTTGGCCGGGAGGATCGTGACCTTGATGACGAGGATCGTGACCTTGACGACGAAGAGCGTGATCTTGACGACGAAAGCTGTGTATCAGATGTCGCAGGGTCTGAGTCTGACGTCGTGTATCGTGACCTTGATTACAAGGAGCGTGACCTTGATGACGAAGGTCGTGACCTTGACGACGAGGAGCGTGACGTCAGACGTCGCGGGTTCGGAGCGGGAGAAGTGCGTGAGAGCCGACCAAGCAAGGCCAACGCCAATCTCATTTTGTCTGCAACACCTAAAATCATGCAATTCAATCTATTTTTTAAATATATTTTATATATTAATATATATATATATATATACTATACGACAGTTTATTGTAAAATTGTGTCTAAATTAATATCGTTTTGACTTGTAGTTTTGAACCTTACACGCTTTCAATAAGCTATGCGAAATAGTGTGTAGGCTAACGTACGCACCTGTTCGTATCATTCATTGATGTGACTACAATAATTATCTGGCGAGATGTGTAAGCTAAATGATGGTTCGCCTCTTATATAGCGCCTTGAATAAATATGACCTTTTAACTATCAACTATACGCTCCAGCAGTCGTGCTTTCTACAAGTTGATTGTGTTTATCATACCTGTGTGTATGTCGCTACTAAGCACCTGAGGGCATATATTTTAAGCCATGCGCATTTACCTTCAAATTTACTAATTGTGTATTGCAGTTACGTACAAAAGAGGCGTGCGCATACCTCTGCTGCCTTCCCTCCCCTCTCATATTATCATAAACCGCATTACGTTGTATAATTTATTAAATTTATATATTATAATATATTACGCTGTATAAAACCCCGACGGGAGCCGATGGAGAGAGCAGCACAGCCGAGGTAACAGCGTGCCCCGTGTTTTGATACTGATAGCTATATGCAGTGCCACGCCCTAGCGCATGTCTTATTACGCAGAAACAGACAAACAAGGTTCATGCCCCGTAGGTATTTGGCGCGGACAGGCGGTTTCCGGAGAGAAGGTCAACT
Organism: Priapulus caudatus; assembly: GCF_000485595.1. Taxonomy (NCBI): domain Eukaryota; kingdom Metazoa; phylum Priapulida; class Priapulimorpha; order Priapulimorphida; family Priapulidae; genus Priapulus; species Priapulus caudatus. The sequence goes on from NW_014577475.1 coordinate 154,433, forward strand.
GTGAACTTGTGAGAGAACCCGGCAGACGTTAGGGCCGTAGCCTGCGGGGGGCATGGGAGCAGCCCCTAGATTTTGGAGCAAAATTTAAAAAAGAATTGTCGTAGTTAGAATGAAGGCTGTACATGTACTTAAACGTGCCTCAAATACCATCTCCTGCGATCTACATTTTCAAAATGTTCTGTGGGAGGACACCCACATTCCCACCTGTTTCTCACCCCCTCCTTGAAATCCTGGATCCGCCACTACCCCCCTAGGAATTTGCTCAGCCTACGGCCATGGCCGTGTTAGAAGCAAATGATGAGGTGTTGTTACTATAAACGAAGGAGTGGGTATCATGTGATGAGTGGAAAGGGGGTTCCTATGGTATTTACAGGATTTCTTAGGAATATTGCGGGTAACAAATTGAAATTTAAAAAAAGTTAAAAACAAAATTGCGAAAGAAATCAATTAGAATTCCCGAGGAGACATATCAGCCCATGCATTCTAAATACATTTACAGGGTAGATTTCTGATCACAACAATTCCTCTCTTAAGTGAACACTTTCCTGCCTCAATGTATCAGAGAGGAGTGATTATAGACCATTACAACTAATATGAACAGTATATTGCTATCTTTACGTGATTTGGTACCGTATGCGGAATTATCAAACGCGAGCCATGCAGGCACTAAAAGCGAGTGATTCGTCTCCGAAGCTTGCTAACACAGCGGGCGCATGTGTGTGCGCGCGCGTGTTTGTGTGTGTGTGTGCGCGCGTGTGCGTGTGTCTGTGCGTGTGCGCGCGTGTGTGTCTGTGTGCGTGTGTGTGCGTGTGTGTGTACGTGGTGTGTGTGTGTGTGTGTGTGTGTGTGTGTGTGTGTGTGTGTGTGTGTGTGCGTGTGTCGGGGCATGTGTTGTGTTGGTGGTTCGGTGGGCCGTGGCGTGCGTGGCGTGTGTGTGTGTGGGGGGGGGCGTTGTATTGTGGGGGCGTGTGTTGTTGTATGTGTGTATTGCTGTGTGTGTGTGTGTGTGTGTGTGTGTGTGCGCGCTGTGGTGTGTGTGTGCGTGCGTGGATGTCGATTATTATTTAACTAAGAAAATTGTAAGATGCTGCTAGGATGCTGGCAGAAAAACCCCGGGCGCCCGTATACTCGAGTTCGGGAGAAAAAGCGACATACCGACGCAAAGTGAGCTCGATCATAAAATCGTATAAAACCGCGATCGAAAAAAGTTCCCACTCCCCCTCTCTTCTCCTCCAATCGTCGTGCCTAAAAACAAAAAAAAATTCCAGCACA
>NW_014577475.1:158049-162995 GCF_000485595.1 Priapulus caudatus
GCAGTATCTCACTCACTCAACTCACGTCAGCTCACGTCACTCACTCAATCCACTCACTCACTTCACTCACTCACGTCCACGCACCATGGCCACTCACTCACGTCCACATCACTATCACTCACATCTCACTCCACTCACAGAATATCACTCACTCACTCACTCACTCAACGTCACTCACATCACATCACTCACCATCACTCACTCAACATCCACTGGACTGGGTGGGGCCAGGCTGGGCCGGGCGACCACTCGCACATCACTCACTCACTCACTGGGGGGGGGCTGGTAGCTCACTCACTCACTCACTCACTCCCCACTCACGGTCACTCAACTCACCCATCGATATTGCCCAGCAACTATGGAGTACAGATTCAGAACTCCCGAGCAATCACAGAGGAAGATTCATGCGGTCCCTTGCCACTATGGCACACGAGTACGACATGAACTAAGGTAGGTCCGCATAAATAAAACGTAAATTAAAGTACATAAGCTATGACACGTGAAGTAACACAAGCACACGTGTGACCTATAGAGATTAACAGACTGTCCTTACTGACAACAGCTTTAATTAGCGACAGACCGATTATCCGTCCGTAAGTCGACATAGCTAAACGGGATTTCCTCGGCGTTAAATCAGAAATCAAGTGTATGGATTGAGAATCGCGACTCATGGGTTATCTTGGCGTTACGATATATGTAATTCTACACCAAGAATTTACTTTTACTAAAGGATCAATGTTTGTAACGGATCGGGAGCGGTTCGGCGGTTCGACGCCGCTCGTTATACAAGAAAGAGTGCGGCGCTCGAAAACGGCTGGCCATCTTGTCGGGAGAAAAGACACCTCTACTTGGGCAGTGAGCAGGGCGTTAGGATCCAGTCGCTCTCGAATGAGAAGTTCCACCACAGCCCGACCATGGATAGGGCCACTAGATGTCGCTTCAGCCGATACCATCAAATCCTGTGAAGCGTGCGATAGAAATGGCGTACATAAAAGTATGGAGGTGTACGTACATGTACGAAAACCAAGTACGGGCTCACGATCACACCACCGCACACACACCGCGCTAGCGCGCGCGGAGCAACAACGCACACACACAAAGTTGCGCAAGGCGCGCACACACACACACACAGCACACACACACCACACACAGCCCAGATTCCACAGGCACACACACACCAGCACACTAGTATTCACCTAAACACACACACAGGCGTACGCACACGCCCCACCTTACGCGCGTAGCATGCAGGTGAGTGGCATGGTGATAGCGTGTGTGCTGTGTGTGTGTGTGTGTGTTGTGTGTGTGTGTGTTGTGTGTGGTGTCCGGTGTGTGGTGTGCTGTGTGTGTGTGTGTGTGTGTAGATGTGTCGTGTCGGTTGTGTGTGTGGGTGTGTTGTGTGTGTGTGTGTGTGTGTGTGTGTGTGTGTGTGTGTGTGTGCGTGCGTGTATGCGTCCGTGCGTGCGTGCGTGCGTGTGTGCGTGCGTGCGTGCGTGTGATAGTAACATACCTGCCAGGGTGCCGTGTTGCTATCTGCTAACGTGCCACCAACGATTAAGTTCTCTGTGCCTGTGTGAGAAAACAGTTAGCAGCTGCTCAATCAGGTCGTAACTCCTTGAATCGCCCATCACGTGTCTAGCAGACGGCCCGTGATGTTCGATACGTCACTGATATTGTGCTCCGTTATGACGCGTCACTGACACGGCGGTCACATGTGGTGACGTCACGGACCGCCGGATTAGCGACGTCGCTCACAGTAATTAATACCCGTAAATGCAACATCACTGAATGCGGTTTGTGAACTTATAACCGCATAAAGATTAATTGTCAAAGTCAACGGGACTTTACCAAAGAGAAAGAGAGAAAGAGAAAGAGAGAGGGGAGAGGGAGAGAGGAAGAGAGAGAGAGAGAGAGCCAGTGAGAGAGTGCGAGAGAGAGAGAGAGAAAGAGAGAGCGATCGAGAGACAGAGAAAAAGAGAAAGATCGAGATGGGGAGAGAGAGACAGAGAGAGAGAGAACATAATAGAAAGAAATGGTTAGTAGTTCGTCAGTCAGCTACGCTGCGAACCGATCTTAGAATGGTGCTAACGCTGAACGTATTCCCACATAGCAACGTCCAAATCATAATCAAATCCCTGCGATAAAGTGTCGAACACGTCGTGCCGCATACTAACTAATTTCATGCAATGGAATGGCAGCCAGACGGCATTCTACAAGTTACTACATGTAATGACAACGTTATTCGGTCGCCCATGACCTTGTGTGTTCCCAGTGTTCACGTGCACACCACGTGGACCGCGCGGCCATCTTGGTGGGCGTCTAACGGTAGTGCCGGATAGCGTGACGTCATTGTCCGACGTCGATAGACGGCGACGTGACATGGCGTCCACCGCGCATGCGCACAGCGCGAGTATTCCGACGGCTGTTACTTTCATTTTATATTTTATCTGTGAAAGATAACGTGGCGATGAGACGGTGATTGAGTACTAGCCAATCAAAAGAACCCACGGTTCAGATGATGCTTTTATAATCAATAGAGCAAAACGTGGTATCTGTTTCGGTGTGTGCGTGCACGGTCCATGCGTGCATGCGTTAGCGCGTGTGCGTGCGTACATGCGTGTGCCACTGTGTGCGCGCGTGCATGCGTGTGTCACTGTGTGCGCGCGTATACATGTGTATATATTATATATATGTGTGTATGTATCGAGAAATGTCCGACTAATGAAATGTTCCCAATGAAATAACGAAGCAATTGCTTGATTCACTTACCCCTATCGGTCGTCACCCTGTCCCTTGGAAATGCGACCCTGATGCTGCGTCGAGGCGTGTAAACGTAAACGTACATTACCGTCACCTTATATAGCATCGCCGCCGTCAATACAGGACAAAGCCGACCTTGAACTGACCACTATTATACTGACGAGTTAGCGTTCACTCAGCAAGCCCATTGTGTGGTCATCGTGTCACGTGTTAATGCCGTGCCTCGCCATTCACGACGCGTCCCTAGCAACGCACCTTTTACCCAGTCTGAGCTGTAGGCCTAATTAGAGTAAGTTGTATTAGCTCCACCCGTTATCACTGCCGGACGCTATTCTATAAGTACTGCGAGTGGGTTAACTGACAGCAAATAGCTGTACGTTTAAATGAGAAGAATAGCGGCGCAGCCAAGGTAACGTATTAATGTCTGTTCCGGGATTGTCGGGTATACGGACCACGCGTGGTCTGATTGTGCGCGCCCTCGCAGCTCAGCCCATGCTGTGTTGACCAACGTGGTTAGAAAGCCGAAAATACAAGCTGGGTTTAGCAGGCCCGTACTCGTTCCTTGTTTACTCTCTCGCTATGAATACAGAGATCTATGCTAATCAGGATGAAAGGCGCCGTTGTAGATGACGGTAAGTATAGAGAGAGAGCGCAGGTTAGAAGAGCGAGAGGACCCTGCCAGAGGATAAGCAACAACAAGAACACGATCTAGATTATGTCGTCATTGCAGAAAAAACAACGCACGAACACACGCGTACACGAGCGCACACACGCACGAGCACGCGCACGAGTGTGTGTGTGTGTGCGTGCGCGCATGTGTGTGTGCGTGGATGCGATTATTATTTACTAGAAAATTGTAGATGCTGCTAGATCTGGCAGCGACGCCGTATATCGAGTTCGGAGAAAAAGCGACAACGCAAAGTTGAGCTCGATCATGAAATCGTTAAAACACGCGATCGAAAAAGTTTCCACTCTCTCTCTCTCTCAAAAAAAAAAAAATTCCGCACACAGTTGTTGTGAACTATCATCAATCAATCAGATAGTTTATTCGCTTTTAACGAATCATGCAAACAATAGATATACATGTAGTAATACTAATAGTAATGTATACATAGATCTACACACATACAAGTAATGTGCAATACAGTAATATTGTACTCGAACGCGCGAGATTAACGTCCTCCTGATATAATACCCGCTGATTATCATACAATCGTGATATAATAGTGGAACAGTGCGTAACACATGACAGCACCAAAATAATAATACCCAACACGCTTCTAGAATGACACGGGTTCAGACCAGTGCCTTCACTGAAAATGTAGCAATTATTTGCAGGAACGAGGATTATAAAAAATATCTAATCAGTAGTATAAAAATATCTAACCAGTAGCATAAAAATATCTAACCAGTAGTATAAGAATTCCTGACCAGTAATATAAAATGTATATAATGAGTAGATAATATCTTGAGATCACACGATACACGACCTGTGAGTAGTTCCATCACAGGCAGCACCTAGTTGAAACCCCTACATACCCGTGAGATCCGGATCAAGCAATGCCAATAAGAATTAAGGCCCATGCATCCTACAACGGGCCGTCGCCAGCGTCTGTCACGTGACATGCGGTCCCGTCGCATCACGTGAGTGCGCTGACGTCCCGTGCGTGATGGCGTCACGGGCTTGCTGACGTCACGCCGCGTTGCCTAGTTGCTAGCAATCGTGTCGGTGATCCACGTGTTGAAGCTTGCCACACGTGTGTAGACTCCCGGATAGCTGGCTGAGCCGCAGCCATAGCCCCACGATACGACGCCACACAGCCTGCCACTACACTCCAGCGGTCCACCCGAGTCTCCCTGTATTATAAGAAAAACACGTAAACGTTTGCTAGCATAGAGTGAGTGAACGAGCGATGCATGGAAAGATAAACAATAGAAGGACTGAGCGAATATGATAGTAATCAGCATGTCTGTGTTACATGTCTGTCTACCCCTTACGCGCGCGCACACACACACACGCGCGCGCGCACGCACGCACGCACGCACGCACGCACGCACGCACGCACACGCACGCACGCACGCACGCACGCATGCACGCACACACACACACACACACACACTAGCGCGCGCTCTCTCTCTCGCTCTCTCTCTCACTCTCCTCTCTCTCTCTCTCTCTCTCTCCTCTC
>NW_014577475.1:164731-169315 GCF_000485595.1 Priapulus caudatus
TGTGTGTGTGTGTGTGTGTGTGTGTGTGTGTGTGTGTGTGCGCGCGCGCGCGTGTGTGTACGTGTCATATGTTATAATATCGGTGAATCATGTTATTGGTATCCGGTATAAAATAATTTACAATTTTTCTGAATTATTCAAATAATTTGAATACTTGTAATGAATCTATAGTAGGTGTTTTTAACTTCATTAAAGTGTTGATGGTAGGTACTTAATACCCTAAATAATACAGATGATTTTTGTTATCTACATATGTTTGCAATATAATAACTACTATGTATGATATAATATATATAACAACAAAATAAATAATATCAAATATAACCAACTGAGAGATATATATAGCCAAACAGAATGCTTTGTATTTCTGCACCGGTCACAGGAAAAGCATCACACGTACTTCGAAGTAGTTTCATGGCCCTAACAGATCAGGACTAAGGACCATGCATTGTGGGCAATGCATTATAGACTACTACAGCTAACGTACTTGCTAATTAATTTTACTGTTTCGTATTTTACCGCAACGCTGATAGATAGCCCAGAATAGAAATTGGCTTTCATGATTTTAACATTATTTCATATTTTAAGTACATATACGTTTAAACCTATATATTGTGGTTGGACTGAAAGTATATATGCTGACAATAGTGCAATATAGAATTATATGAAATAACGATATATGTCTAGTACGTTAAGCTGCGCTGCTATTTGCCACCTGTAGTAATTTCACCTGCCGAAATTTGTATGTCAAATGTCCATTATTAAGGAATTAAGGTAAATTAAAGTGAACAATGCCCGGCTCCTCGTTATCGTCCATTACGTGACGCCCAGATGTGCTTACGTCACATTTTGCGCGAGCTGACGTCACGCGCGCCGCGTTGCCTAGTTGCTAGCAATCGTGTTGGTGATCCACGTGTTGAAGCTTGCCACACGTGTGTAGACTCCCGGATAGCTGGCTGAGCCGCAGCCATAGCCCCACGATACGACGCCACACAGCTCGCCACTACACTCCAGCGGTCCACCCGAGTCTCCCTGTATTATACGGAAAACACGTAAACGTTTGCAGGCGTAGAGTGAGTGAACAAACACCCTTTTACCCAATCAGAGGCCTTGTTACACATAATTTAACCGCGGATAAATTATTTTTACCGCGGTTAAATTATGTGCAACAACGCATCTGATTGGGTAAAAGTGATATAATTTAACCGCAGTTACATTATTTTTACCGCGGTTAAAATAACTATTTCTGAGTACGATGGCCAACCATAAGCGCCACCGTCTCACCTTAATTGCGATTAATTGCGGTTAATTGCGATTAATTGCGATTAATTGCGATTAATAGCGATTAATTGCGGTGACAGCATTGAAACAAGGCGACATCTGTCGGGAACATATGACACTTACACGGTGCAGTGAGCAGCAGTTAGGATCCAGATGAGAGACCGGATACCAGAGAAGCGTCGCCTGAAAGGTGTTGATCCTGCCCGCTAAGCGCGAATCTTGCGCGCAGTTCCGCGGCAAGGCGCACGCGACCGCGGGAACGTCCTACGAAAGTATCACGCGCTGGCAGCTATTGATCCGTGCGCCAAATCGAAAGGCCGGCCCACGGATCAATTGCTGCCAGCGAAAATCTCGAATTTTAGCGGGTCTAATTCACTAGCAAACATGCACACGCCATCGCGCAGGCCTAATAGCGATGTTTCACGTGACGTCATAGATCAGGTCACGTGTATTTATTATGTGTTGTGGTTGGAAGAAGCGAAGCGTGCTGCTTGACATTTACAGATGAATAACCTCATGTTCTGATAGAAAGCACTGTTTATGTAGTGCACGTACACGCGTGCGTGCATGCGTGCGTGTGAACTTACACGTCCGTGCGTGCGCGAGCAGTGAGAGGGTGCGAGCTTCCCTGACTGAACCGAGCTGGCTCCGCACTGTGTATCCTTTCGTCAGGAAGAGGGCAGCAAGCGGCGTGATCCTCGCCCTGCGCTGTGTATCCTTGCGTAGACCGTGCTCCGCTACACCCTACATGGTCAGCTAGCAGGGCGGACAAGCCACCAGCAGCTAAAGAGCAGTGGGAGGGTGCAAGCTTCCCTGACTGAGCCAAGCTGGCTCTGTGTTGCTTTGGAGCTGGACGCCGCAGCTTATATACAGCCGTGGGACACCACGTGGTCACAGTCATGTAACCCCCACGTGTGACCTGCAAGTGTCCCGTCCAATTAAACTATAGGTCAAGTGGTGCAGCATGGCTTTCCTTTCCAATCCGCTGCTAGCCCACGTGGCTACGAAGCCGTACGTCTTCAAGGTTGAAGTAATGCTGACGCATGCTATAGTGTATGTTGTACAGCGGGTCGAATTCACTACACATGAAACATCGCTATTGCATGAGAATCACTGCATGAAGAACTGCTCCGTCAATCACGCGAAACGCAAGAGAAATTTAACGACGGCGAAATATACAGCTGTGCCTGCATAGCTCCCAAATCCCATGAGTGTGCGTGCGTGCGTGCGCGCGTGCGCGTGCGCGCGTGTGCATGTGCATGTATACGTGCGTGCGCACGTACACGTGCGTGCATGAGTGTGTGCGTGCGTGTGCACGTACACGTGCGTGCGTGCGTGCATGCGTACGTACATGTGCGTGCGTGCGTGCGTGTGAACTTACACGTGCGTGCAATAATCACGTCAACTCAAAATGAGATGGTGGTCATCGCTCAAGCTAACTACAACTACCAGTTCGGCTTTACTTTCCAGTACAGGGGTATGTATTGAACACTTCACACTCAATGTTTATCACTTCTAGTAACATCCTCATTAGCAATATCAGAATCCCCTGATGAATAACAAACGGATAGGGTCCCAACTCTATTTCAATAAGACAAGTACTGTCCCTACAATGCGGTACAAGGATCATTGCAATGTGAGCAGTAAGGTCGCTACATTGGGTTAAGAAGGGCCACTACAATAAGTGAAAATAAGTAATACGTGAATAAAACAAGTGATGCGAGTGAAGAACAATCTATGATTCATTACTTTTCTGAGATTGAATATGGTTTAGGACAGTCGAGCCCTTTCTAACGAATACATTGACTTTTTTGAGAACGATTCTCGTCAGTATTTAGTCATGGCTCTTTAATTTTTAGCAACCTGCCCGGTGTGAACAATTGCGGATCGACCAGGCATTCGTCTTTATGCACCGACGCGACTGGATACAACCCTTTGTAAATACATTTTTGCATTTATTGATGTATCTATAGTTCCATCCATCCATCAATCAATCAATCAATCAATCAATCAATCAATCAATCAATCAATCAATCAATCCACCCATCCATCCATCTATCCATCCATCCATCCATCAATCAATCAATCAATCCACCCACCCATCCATCCATCTATCTATCCATCCATCAATCAATCAATCAATCCACCCACCCACCCATCCATCCATCTATCTATCCATCCATCCTTCCCTCCGTCCATCTATTAATTCATCCATACGCAAAGCCGTCCATCCATACATCAATCAATTCATTCATCCATCCATCCGTCTCTCTATCTATGAAATTGGTAATAACGCCCTTATACGAAGCCACCTGCCAACTGAAAATATAATGAAATGATACATAATTTATCTGTCTTCATTTTGCAGTCGGGGAGACACAGGCATGCACAGGGAGTGCGAGTTTCTTTGACGTGTGCATGGACAGCTCACTGACCCGCCTTACTGCTGCTATGGCTGGACCCTCCGTCAGAAGGGCAAAATTTTATGCCTACTTGGAAATCTTGGTATCTTGGTACAAATTCTAGAGGAAAGTTACAGATTATCATAGGTTCACAATAATGGGTATGTTTGTGTCAGGGACGCGACATGCGCATTATATGTGAATGATAGATAAATGAATAAATAAATGTCTGAATAATTAAATAATCAATATAAAATGAAATATTATTGATTAATTAAGCAATTAATTATTTAATTAATCATATGTTTTTGGAACAACTGCCCGGTGATGGCTTCAACTCTCAAAAACTCTTGTTCTCCAAACCAATGGCAAAATTCTCAAATTCATTTACAAAAATTAATGCAATCATATGCAAATATATAATTTAATTAACTATTTTTAACAGCAATGAATATTTTGGAAACAATCTGAAATGATTATCCATTTAAGATAGTAGTTACTAGAATGTGATTGTTTTATTACCAACAATAGGATTTTAAATTAATTGTTTTTTGTGTATGTGTGTAGAAATGGTGTGGGAGTGTAGAATAAAATATTTCTGGTAATACTGCTGGTTAAATATCTTTATTGTGTTTTTGTGAACGGCGTTGCACGCTTTTTTGTAATACTAGTCATTACAGACTGTATCATATGGATACCATCATATCGATATGGTACCTGGCAAGAATCAATGATTACCCCCAAACCTCCACAAACTAACCCTATCGCTAACCCTCATGCTAACATTACAATATCCCTAAGCCTAACCCTAACCCAACCAATACCGCTATTCGAAGCCTAATCCTAAGCTTAATACTATCCCTAACTGCCAACAAGCCCTACATATACGTATATATATATA
>NW_014577475.1:171396-176655 GCF_000485595.1 Priapulus caudatus
CTCACTCACTCACTCACTCACTCACTCACTCACTCACTCACTCACTCACTCACTCACTCACTCACCCATCGATATTGCCCAGCATCTATGTAGTACAGATTCAGACTCCCAGCAACCATCAGGGGAAGGTCACCTGGTCTCTCGCCTCTGTAAAGACACTAAATGCATTAGACGCAAGCACAAAGTAGACATACGTTGTACATATTTGTGAACAGATAGTATTGTGCATCCAGTATGATTTCTTGACTAATCTCTAACTTCGATATTATACAGCAAGCGGTTATCTTTAAACAAAAATTTCGTTACCCTCTTTGATGCAGATGGTTCAGAGTGCAGTAAATCGATTGTACCCGACCGACTAACAGAGCAGAGTACAAGAAATTTATTGTGAAGAATGAATTGTTAAACGAAACATGTCATTTTTAATGTCTAAATCCGTCTCTACATTACCCTTACCTCTCACGTAACGTAACGTAACGTAACGTAACGTAACGGAACATATCTGCATGTAACGTGCGCAATATAAATCAATAAAATATTATAACGCACACGATAACGCCTACCCCGATCCGACCATTAGCTCTAACTCTTACCCATTACTTACTACAGTTACTATAGTTACCAGCCACAACCTAATCCATAACAATAACCTTTTCCCTAAAGCCCGGGACATAGTAGGCGACTTTCACCGGCGACTGAGCAGGGCGAAACATTAGTTTGTCCAGTCAGTTGCCGCCGAACCTCCATTCGATCGACTGAATCGCCCGTATCAATACCGGAGCACTCTAAAAACGTCAAAGACGTTCAGTAAGGGTCAATTTTGGTGCTGAATGTCATGGGCACATTGGATTTGACCTCCGAGGTCATTTAAGCCAAAAAACAAAATATATATATATACTGGCCCGTGTAGCAGCATTAAATAAACGCCCCCTGCGGCAACACTAAATAAACGGGCCTCTGCAGCAGCAATAAATAAACGGGATTCTCTTTGCATTGACTCGCAATACTATACTATGCGGGCGACTGAGTGGATACACCAGGCGAATAACAGCGCGATTCATCGGCGATTTTTCTCCCGTTGCAACACTAGACACTAAACACTAGATGCTCGCGCCACTTAGATTAATAGTCACGTGATTGAAAATGGCACCGTCCTGTGATTTGATTGGCTGATGAATTGTACATTTGGGCCACTCATTCGCCGGACACACTAGCCGAATGTAGTGGCGACTGAAATATTTATCAAACATGTTTGATACGGACGATTCAGTCCCCCGAATGGAAATTCGGCGGCGATTGACACTGGACACACTAGGCGAATTTCACTCACTCACTCACTCACTCACTCACTCACTCACTCACTCACTCACTCACTCACGCACTCACACACTCACACACTCACTCACTCACTCACTCACTCACTCACTCACTCACTCACTCTGTGTGTGTGTGTGCGCGCGCGTGTAGGTGTGCGTGTGTGGGTGCGTGCGTGCTTGTGTGTGGGTCTGTGTGTGCGTAGGTGCGTGCGTGTGTTGTGCACAAGTGTGCGCGTGAGTGTGAGTGTGCGTACGTGTGTGTGCGCGTGTGAGTATGTGTACACGTGTTCGCACGTGCATGGGGTGCGTGTGTATATTCGCGTGTGCGTGCGTGGGTGTGTTCGTGCCTGCGTGAGCGTGCGTGTGCGTAAGTTTGTGCGTGTGCGTAAGTTTGTGCGTGTGTGAGCGTGTGTGCGTGCATATGTGCGTATGTGTGCGGATGCGTGGACGTGTGTGAGTGCGAGGGTAGTCTGTATCCATGTTCGTCTCTATCTCTCCCCTCTCCCTCTCCCGCCTTGTGTGTAAGCTGTTCGTGTTTAGGTCGTCTGCACACAGCTTCTGGTCGTTGATGTGAATCTACGGACATCAATGGCTGATAAACATTAAACAACTGTTACCTTATTCATACAAAGAGAAATTCGTTGAATTAATTTGCATAGGTTAAATTTCACGTGATTCCTCGCAAGAAATTCGTCCTTCTCACTCTCACTCACTCTGACTCTCACTCTCACTCTCACTCTCACTCTCACTCTCAGTCTCACCATGCCCCTCCCTCTTGGACGATAGAGCAGCCGCTGTAGACATAGCTCCTCAAATCCGATTAAATATAGGGTGAAATATGTTTACTCCCACACATGGCTGTTATGAAATAGTGCCCAGCCCTCCCCTTCTCGAGTAAATAGTTAGTGGTATAGAACTACATAAGAAGTGGAGGAAAGAAATGTTCATTGTTATCCATTGTTATTTACAATGTCCATTATGTTTTAGTTAGTATCTTACTTTTTAATGTCTTATTATCTTATTTTTTAATATTTTATTATCTTGCCTTTTTAATATGTTTTATTATCTTTTTTTATCGTCCATGTTTTATTATCTTACCCCACATTGATCGAAACCGTATTGTGCATTCACGCACTACTAGACTAAGTGCGTGGGTGCTGTTTCGGCTAGAAATAAGGAAACCGCGTAACGTACGTTAGCTAGCCATTTATCGCTCCTTTCCCCCAATAATATTCCCTCCCCCTTCTACCCTCTCCCAGTCCACTACTCCCTACTTCCCGCTCCCTACCTTCGTCTCTCCTTCATCTCAACCCCTCCCCCCGCAGCGTTGGTATACCTTCTCTCTCTACTCAAAATCCCGTACCTTCTCCCTTCCTACTTTATCTTCTCCCTTTCTCATCTAGTTCAAGATAGATGGATGAAATATTAAATTGAATTTTAGTAATAAGATTGGGAGCAAACACTGAATAATAGCGTTTAATCAGAGCTTGAAACCAACTTGAAAACTTTCACTAGCAAACACGGGTAGTGATCTGTAAAATCTGCCAGACTTCAACAATATTTACCCGTCCTTAATAATATTTACCCCCCTAACAATATTTACACCCGCCCTTAACAATATTCACCCCCCCCCCAAAATATACTAGTGCAATTTGATTCATTTTAATAGCTTGCTGTCTATAATTTTAGAATTCACTTTTATTAATATCACAATACGTATTTGTATAACCAGTTTATCCTAACGTTAATGATTACCGCTCCTGCTCGTAACGGCCGCTAGGGCCTACTCGCCAGAGTCAGTGTGTGTAGTGTGAGTGTGTGTACCATAGACATCCTATTATAATACCGTCCTATTATAATACATCGTGTTAATAAGATTTCTATGGTGTGTACCACCTCAGTCAGTGTAGCGAACGCAGTCAAGCGTAACATGACGACTGGTATTATACAGGTTAGGTTTATCCTAACTGTAGCAGCACATATTTATCGACGCTAGGGGGCGCCCCTAGATGATTTTGATAACTTTGGCATGTCTAACTTATTGTTTTCATTCACTTTCTCTATATCATCATATTATCATAATACAATGTTCAACAGTTTGTAAGAATTACAGCAGACAGTTACTCTAGTCACTTTGACATGTTATACGTATTACTTTAGCATTAAGCGTTATTCGTTTAGCAATTCGTTTATGTAGCGCTAAGCAAATTCGTTAATATTATCCTACTTTTACCAATATTTTTTCATAAAACCGTACTAAAGTGTCATTGCAATTATTTTAGTATGTGATAACTATGATATCCGCATTCATAACGTAACTGTTATTGTTATGCATTATTATTATTCGTCATATATAGTTGGTTTCATCCTAATTTTGTCATACTTGTATGCCCACGCACGCACGCACACACTTTCTGTATGTAGTAGCATTTGATGCCATTGTATCAATATTCATATATTGTTACGTCATCAATCAATCACATTTTCAATCACAATTCACATTGGTATCGTATTACATTTACGATACTCACGACCAATTCGTGACAATTAATTCAGCATACTGCACCCTGACACCATTACCTTTATTGCAACAAGCATCATATCAAGATCTAATAATATTATTAGCTTTTGATCATATACATAATCATATTTCAAACAAACATCATAAGCCTATTTGTACAAGCAGGGGTATACACAAACGTTTTCTGCATACTCGGCTTTGGCAATGTCTATAAACGCTATAGAACACTATATATAAAAGAAATAATAGCTAACAGCAAAAAATCAACTAAACGATTATTATAAACTATCATAATTGTTAATATTATAGTATATGATTATCAGAATATATATATATATATAATTATATTATATAATAGTTATGAGCTAATCGATACATGATAATGTATTGGCTAATATGTACGTCCTACCTTGTTAGCAGTTTGCTCTGCAGTAGCGCATGATAGGATGGCTTCTACGTTGTCAGTGTGGTCGAGGAGAAGGTTTGACACCGCACCCACCAGCATCAGCATCAGTATTCTTCTTAGGCTCCTTCCGTCGGTTGCCATGGCGAATGATACACTACGTGGTATTCGGTCTAGCAATGAGTGTGTGTAGTATACGTTTGCGTGTGTGCGTACGTGCGTGCGCCCCCGTGTCCGTGCGTAGACCCAGAACCCGCAACACAGTCGCTCATTTATTCCACGTTGATTACAAATATTCGTTGTCGACCTTCACTATTTACCTTCTCCTTGCCAGTAGTAAGCATATTTCTCCGCACGATGGTGGCGGCGATGCATCTTGTATCATGTCTTTCTGGATCATTCCTGGGCAAAACACACCCTCAGTTAACAAACATACGTAATGATCATATACATCGACATGCATACATTTGGCAACGTTGTTTGCCTTCGCTAACACTAATTAATAGGTTTTTTAGACGTACCGTCCGCAGAATATTGTACGTAGTTGCAATACCAATACAGAATGCCATGGTATGCCAAACAGAGAGCAATAATAGACTAAAAATGCAATATAACACCTAAATGCCAGTTCGTGTATCTACAAATATACCGCGCGCTCGCTAGGTGGCGATAGTAGTTTGTGCGCTCACCATACAAACTTATTTACAAATGATATGTGCACGCGTGCGTACCTGAGAATGTGCGTGCGTGCCTGCGCATGTGCGTGCGTACCTGAGTATGTGCGTGCGTGCCTGAGTATGTGCGTGCGTGCCTGAGTATGTGCGTGCGTACCTGAGTGTGTGCGTGCAGACCTGAGTATGTGCATGCGTACCTGAGTATGTGCGTGCGTACCTGAATATGTGCGTGCGGGCGTGTGCGTGCGTGCTTACTTACCATCTCTGCCTTCTCCACTAACCAGAGAGACATGATACAAGATTGCGTGGCACAGCTTTGCTGTAGATCCTGAGCGCTGCGCGCGG
>NW_014577475.1:182676-197676 GCF_000485595.1 Priapulus caudatus
TCATAGTGCCTGCTGCGTTATCCAATGGGATTTCAACAATTTATCACGTGATGCACTAATAAGTATTATTAATGTTATTAATATTAGCAGCTACCACGCACACACGAGTGCATAGTTTTGTTACAAACTCGATTTTTAGACAAATATCGAGTGAGCTATGCGGTTAATATTTTTTTATTTATAATAAGCATTAATCCTAGTAATAATAGAATCTACCATGCACACAGGAGTGCATAGTTTTTGTGATGTGCGCCCGCCGAGACGAGGAATAAGACGAAGATGTGTACGCCATGTCACGCGTTGATAGATGCGTAGAAAATAAAATGGCTGGTCGAACCACAGCCTGAGCCTTCGTCTTATTCCTCGTCTCGGCGGGCGCACATCACAGTTTTGTCACAAACTCAACTCAAACATGAACCTCGAATCGGATATGTGACATAGAATATTTTTTTTTATAATAAGCATTAATGCTAGTAATAATAGAAATTAGCACACACACACATGAGTGCATGGTTTTGTCACAAGCTTGACTCAAATACGCATATCGAGTGGGATATGTGACCTAAAATATTTTATTTATTTATAAGCATTAATGCTAGTAATAATAGAAGTTAGCACGCACACACGAGTGCATAGTTTTGTCACAAACTCGACTCAACACACATATCGAATAGACTGTGACATATTATTTTTTATTTTTTTTTTTATAAGAAGTATTAATTTTTGTAAAAATAGTAGCTATCGAGTGGACTATGTGAGATAATTTTGTATAAGAAGTATTAATGCTTGTAATACTAGCAGCTACCACGCACACACGATGTTATAGTTTTGTCACAAACTCGACTCTTACAAAAAATCTCATGAAGTGAACTATGTGGCATATTTTTTTATTTATAAAAAGTATTAATGCTTGTGATAATAGCAGCTACCACGCGCGTACGAGGTCATAGATTTGTCACAAACTCGGCTCAAACATGGATATTGAGTGAGCTATGTGACCTAAAACATTTTATCTCTCTCTCTCTCTCTCTCTCTCTCGTCTCTTTCTCTGTGTCTGTCTCTGTTTTTTCTCTCTTTCTTGCGCATGTTTCAAATCAGTTTCTTTCACTATATACGCAGACATTTTAGAGACTTCTATCTTCATCTTCTCTCATCACCATCTCGGCCTCTCGTCTCAGACTCGGTTCGGTCTCGGTTCATCATATAGCCAGATAAGATACAGACACTTATTTTCATCTCTGCTCATCATCATTATCATCATCATCATCATCATCATCATCATCATCATCATCATCATCATCCTTATCATCATCTCTCTCTCTCTCTCTCTCTCTCTCTCACTCTCTCTGTCTATCTGAGACCAGCTAGAGACATCTACTATATCTTAGCTCATCATATTTCTCTCTCGCGCGCGTGCTCTCTCTCTCTCTCCGTCTCTCTTTCGCTCTCTCTTTTATCCTGCTGAAGCGCCAGCTGCTCGAAGCTCTCAGAGATGCAACGACTAAGAAGCTGTGGCGACTAAAAGGTGTGGGCTTTAACGTGCCGTGCCGTAACTTTATATAGGCATCGACGTCGGCAAAAACGAAAAAGAAAAAAAAACACGTAAGACCTGGAACGGTAAGCGGATGAATAGACAAATAAAGGTACATTACACGTTGACAGCTATTTACAGAATTAAAGGCAAAATCAAATTTGAACCGAAATCAATCTGAGTTGCCCACAGTGTGGCGTTGCCCACTGTGTGGTCATTGTAAGACGATACGGCGTCCCTTCCGCCATGCCTCGGCACTCAGGGACGTGTACGCTACCTGGCGCACCTCACTCAGACCACTCTTACGTTGATTGACCGCTTATTCAGTAAGTTAGCATGAGGGACAACAACTAAGGGTGAAAACAAGCGGCGGCTTTTTGTGTACGTTGACTATGTCCGGCTCACAAGTGGGTTGATTTTGCGTTTGCCATCGATTACGCGTCTATGCTGTATTGACTCACAACAAGTAAAGTCGTATCCGATCAATGTTATGACGCAAATGCCGGATACAAAAATATTTTGCTGAGTCGCCTAGCCTGTTGTTGGCGCCTCTAACCAACGCGTTTATGCCCTTCATATGTGTATTAAGAGGGCTGTGGTGTTGATGGGGGAGGGTGTAAGAATAAGAGATAGTCCGCGGAGAATTCCTTATGAGACAGAGTAAAATCGGGTGAGATCAGTAAATCGTATCTTTATCCTATTGAGCCGTATTAACTCTGCTCTACATCTAAAATGTGAAAGTTTCTTATTGATCTATCTATCTATATCTATCTATCTATCTATCTATCTATCTATCTATCTATCTATCTATCTATCTATCTATCTATCTATCTATCTATATACATATATATGTACATACATACATATATCCACATAGTGGTGTTACATACCTGCCAAGGCGCTGTATCGCTCGTAGCGATCTGACCACCAACAATGAATTGCTCTACGCCTGTATATATGCAAAGAGAAATATCTCATGCACACGACAACAACTTTACTATATGCTCGTATTATAACCTCTAGAAAACTTTATTATATTACGTGTTTGTCACATTCGTAGCACTTGGTGTTCGTTGTTGTCTGCGTTGAGACGATTTTTATTCTTAGTTTATGTGTTTGTTACTATTAAATCTCATGTTCCATCATGTAAATCATGTAATCAGCTAACTTCGGATCTAGCTGCGCGATGACCCTGACTACCACTTGACCAGTCACTGGCTATATAACGTCTATCGACTGTAATATCCGTGAGTTTATATAATAGTAATAATTCGTTTCGTTATAAAGTCCGCGGTTACTTTCCATGCTTGAGCATATACCCATGTACTGCCGTTAGTCTAACATTGCATTGTGGAAACTCTCTTGAATAAACAACATGGCGTGTCAGTAATTAAGTGCTAATTACAAGCTCGTGTTTTAATTGTGCCGCATCTATGAAAAGATTCACACACCGTGACCATCCGTTACGATAGGCTGCCGGTCGCTTCTCCCCATGACTGCATTAGCTCTGCGTGTGCCCATTGCTGTTAAGGCGCCAATATGTATTGCATCAAGAGTTAATAAACACCTAATATAACAATAAGCTAATACACTAATAAACAACTAATAATACCTAATAAACAACCAGCTAATAAGCACATAAGGTGTTTATTATCTCTTGATTGCATGTGTGTTTCAATTCACGATTTTAATTTATTATAAAATGGTTCGCACGGTATTTCTTTCTATCTATCAACAATTAACTTTCTGTTTCTTTCGGCGATAATAACTCTGCTTCGATAGAGTAAGATTTAGTGTGTTTTACGGCTTCCAAGGTTCACCAACATTGTACGATGTAAGGTGTCAAGTGAATGAAAAGGCGTCCTTAAATGCACCAGCCGGGTTCAACCCACACGCAGGCGCTAACAATTTTATTACAGACGTGTTTGTCACATTGGTAGCACTTGGTGTTAGTTTCCTCGGTTACTTGACGGTGCATTTGAACTACATGACAAAGACGTCTGTCCGTGTTAGTACGTCATCATCGTGATAGCAGTTTACGGCGCCAATGACATGCCAAACCCCTATATCTCTACATAATGAGCTCAACAGTAGGGCATAATAGTAATTAAACTTCACAATGGCGCTTAAATAGCGCTGATAAGCGTAATAATGAAGCTGAATAGATAATCGTAATAGTCGATGATGCTTAATAGCAGATAGGTTTCATAGTGAATCATGATAGGCTAGTAGCGATAGGAGCTTTAGTATTTTAATTGTCATGAGAACACTCACCTTCCGGCTTATGGTTGTCTAAGTGTAAGTGCACGCCCGTGTGGTAAAGTGCGGGCCATTTTGGCCGAGTTCTTTTACGCGGTTCTACTGCTCAGCTTAATTTCACCGTCAGATGGCTGCGATCGACCAGGCTCGAGCGCCAGCCTGCCACCGCGCATGCGCAAAGCGCGAGTATCACGCAGCTGCTTGCGGTCATGTAACTGATGCGAGAAAAAAATAACGGAGACTTGAGTGTCAAGCATGCATAATATCAAGCAGCTAGATAACCACATCAACATTGTTATTTATCTACTCTTGATCCCAATCACTTTATATTTGTAATATATATATGATTATATATATAGCTATATATACTATATGAAGAGAGGCGAGCAGAGAGCAGATCACCACACACGCACACACATCACACACACACACACACCACGACACACACCACACACACACACACACACACACCACCACACACCACACACACACACCACACACACTATCATTTTATTTATTTATTTATTTATTTATACATATATTCTAATGCATGTATATTATACACCGCCAAGCGCAAGATATGTCGTATATGTAATATTAATAACAGCTAGCGCCATCTAAGCCTAGCTCTTGGAACAATTAGCCTCGTTCTGATATTAGGACTGAATTCCATCATGGCTGTCTGCTGAGTATTTCCATAACAAATCTGATGTTATTTGACTTATGCTTTACTCATAGTCTTTCCTGTACAGCATAACATGGTGTCAGAACGGTAACTAATACCCATAGAAGAATCGTGTACCGAGGAGAAATACACATTTTTCCGGAAATAGCCGAACGGTAGTAGGGCACAACTTCGGGATCGCTCGGGTCCATAATACACATGTGTACACATGTATACGCATTGTGAGCCCTAACCCTAACCCTAACCCTAACCATAATCCTAACCTAACCCTAACCCTAATAAGAAAAATAAAAAAATAAACAAAATAAAAAATAAACAGATGGGATTCAAACCAACGACATTTAAGACGTAACGCGGGTGCTCTACGAGCTCTGCTATTCAGCATTATTAAAAATAGCACATGACATATGCTAAATAAGCAAATACCATGGTT
Source organism: Priapulus caudatus (assembly GCF_000485595.1). NCBI lineage: Eukaryota > Metazoa > Priapulida > Priapulimorpha > Priapulimorphida > Priapulidae > Priapulus > Priapulus caudatus. The sequence goes on from NW_014577475.1 coordinate 187,585, forward strand.
GCAAATCGCGCCAGAACATGTGCGTGATCAAACACCTTACGCAACCGCTACTAGGTAGACCAGCAATAGAATCGCTACACATCTTAACGAAGGCTAACCTGTGCAGCATAGAGTTTGAGCAACCAAGCGATCTCGCAAAGTACAAAAAGCAGTTTCCAAAACTCTTTACGGGATTAAGAAAACTCGAGGGAGCGTACAAGATCGAGCTGAGCGAAGACGCGAAACCTTTCGCAATCTCTACGCCTCGAAACGTCCAGCTAGCACTTATGTCAAAAGTGAAGGAGCAGTTAGCGCGCATGCAAAACCTGGGAGTGATCAAACCGGTAGACATCCCTACAGATTGGTGCGCTGGCATGGTCGTTGTACCGAAAGCGAATTCGGAACGCGTCCGCATATGCGTATACATGCAACGATTGAATGAAGCCGTACGCCGTGAACTCCACCCGCTACCGTCAGTTGATCACACGCTAGGACAACTGAGAGGAGGGAAAGTTTTCTCCAAACTGGACGCCAACTCTGGTTTCTCGCAAGTCGACTTTGATGAGGAGTCGCAGTTACTCACAACTTTTATGACTTCATTTGGACGTTTTGCCTTCAGCCGACTTCCTTTTGGTATTTATTCCGCTCCTGAGTACTTTCAAAAGAGAATGCAGATGATTCTAGAAGGATTAGATGGTATCGTCTGTGAGATAGACGACATACTCGTCTTTGGGGAAACCCAGAACGAACATAACAGGAGACTGTTAGCAGTCTTACGTCGACTAGGAAAAGCAGGTATAACGCTAAACGTCGAGAAATGAGTCTTCTCCGTCCGCTCAGTGAAATTCGTCGGTCACCTCGTTGGTGAAAACGGGATCAGCGCCGACCCGCTCAAGGTTAACGCTATTGCGGAGATGGAACGACCCACTAACATTAGCGAACTGAGACGATTTCTTGGCATGGCAAACCAGCTTTCCAAATTCACACTGGATCTGGCTGAGACGCCAAAATCTCTCAGAGATCTTCTCGCGAAAGATAACGCGTGGCTTTGGTCTGACGCTCAAGACCAAGCTTTCGAGAGAGTGAAATCGATACTGAGCTCTACCCCAGTATGATCCACGATCCGAAACATTGCTTTCGTCAGATGCATCATCGTACGGACTGGGTGCAATCCTGGCTCAGAAATAAACTGATGGACACTGGAGACCGGTCGCGTTTGCATCAAGAGCAATGTCCGACACTAAACGGCGATATGCGCAAATAGAGAAGGAAGCTTTGGTCATAATGTGGGCATGTGAACGCTTCAACAACTATTTGCTTGGACTTCACTTCCATATCGAAACGGATCATAAGCCACTGGTACCTCTGCTGGGGACTAAGAAACTGGAGGACTTACCCCCTAGAGTTCAGCGCTTCCGCCTCAGATTAATGAGATACTGGTACTCTATTTCGCACGTACCTGGCAAGAACATGACCACAGCTGATACCTTGTCACGAGTTCCTGTGACGTCGGCAACCCGAGTGGACGACCAAGCACTGCAGGATGAGACAGCAGCTTACGCCAACGCTGTATACGAGGGGATTCCAGCTTCCACATCATGCCTCGAGCAAATTCATGAATGTCAGTCTAACGACCCCGCATGTCAGCTGATTACATGATACCTCAGTACTAAGTGGTCAGAACGGATCAAACTGAACAGCTGCGTAAAAGCCTATTGGTTTGTAAAAGGTGAACTGAGCGTTCAACACGGACTATTCCTCAGAGGGATTAGACTCGTTATTCCCGAAGCAATGCGCGCCGAACTTCTGCGGAGAATCCACGAGGGTCATTTGGGCATATCAAAATGTCGTGAGCGTGCTAAAACCTCAATCTGGTGGCCCGGGCATAGCAGTCAAATCAATGATCTTGTTAAGAGCTGTGACGCATGCATCAGGAAGCAGAAAGATCGCGCAGAAACACTCATCACGACCGACTTACCAAAACCTCCATGGCAGCGAATTGCTACAGACTTATTTGAATGGAAAATATCGTCGTTCCTCGTGCTTGTGGACTACGATTCGCGCTATGTTGAGCTGGCAAAGCTTTTCTCCACCTCATCCGCAGCTACAATCAAGTCGATAGAGTCCATATTCGCACGTCACGGTATACCCGAAACCGTATTCTCAAATAACGGACCACAGTATGCATCGCAAGAATTTCAGCAATTCGCGAAGAACTACGACTCAGCAGTCCCCGTTATCCCCAATCGAATGGGCCGCAGAGAGGGCGGTACAGACTGTCAAACAGATGTTGGAGAAAGCTGACGACGATTCGTATCGTGCCTTACTCGCATACCGTGCTACCCTTCTGTAGAATGAATACTCACCGGCTGAGTTACTCTTCGGCAGAAGGATACGCACAACCGTGCCGATCATACCGGAGAAACTGGAACCGCAGCTTCAGCAGACTCTGCTATGCTACGCGCGAGGGAGCAAGATCAGAGACTGGTCAAGGAGGGGTTTCCACGTACGGCTGTTACACGCGTGCGCTGCATGCACGAGGCTGGGGGGAGGGGCCTATCGTTGTCGAGACGCAAGTTCGCATGCTTGCCACTTGGAGAGAGGTCTCATTTTTTTATTTTTGTGTTCTCTGTCCGTCCATCTATCAAACTAGAAATTCTTCCGTCCGTCCGTTCTTCCATGCATGCATCCATCCATCCATCCGCCATCCATTCATCCATCCATGCATGCATGCATGCATGCATGCATGCATGCATGCATGCATGCATCCATCCATCCATTCATTCATTCATCCATCCATCCATCCATCCACCCATCCATCATAAGTCAAGTGTTTTCAGATCTCTATGTAAACAGAAACGCATCCGGTAATAACAAATTCCCCGTGTTGTCGTTTGACTAACCTAATCCCATTTTCAGCAACCTGCCCATGAGTCATTCAGGGACTCACCGCCCATTAAATGCCGAACTTACCGCATTGCTCGAAATGTAAACATTGGTGCGTTTTAATTCCCCAAAATCGAGACTCTGAAGTTAATAGCATTTTAGCATCCTTGTTTGCATATGTTCTCATTCGTATACAAATAATTTACCGTGCATACGTGCACAATGGTCAATAATACGTGCAAATAATTCGTGCACAATAAGTTGACATGATCATTGCATATACACATATTAAATACACACACGTGAATGCACATACTTGAAAATAAACATGTAAATAATGTACTTTTGATTTAGTATATTTATTTACCATAATTTTACTCATGAAACGTTCCAAGTGCCTGTGTGATATTTAACTTCAGGCACGCAACCACACATAACCCGATCACGCCATTCGGCCATTGTTCTTAAAAAAGTAAACAGAGGTGGGAAGGGATGTAGAAATGGCCCAGAAGGGTCTTACGGTCCTGGTCATACAGATATGGACTATACTATATAAGGTGGTGGTAACGCACGTTTTGTCGTACACAACTCGCCAAAGGACCTTTGTCGTATCTCCAACGAACCACAGCAGGTAGGTGAATCAAGCTAAAGTTCTATTACTTTAAGAGGAACAGCTTACTTGTCGAATCTACCGCAGCTTCAGCAGACTCTGCTATGCTACGCGCGAGGGAGCAAGATCAGAGGAACCATCAGAGACAGAACTACAATGCTCGCCATTGTGCAGTAGAACGCGACGTCTTGTGGCCAGGAGATGAGGTGTATATGAGTAGAGAGAACACACCTGGAACTGTTGTTCATGTCGCCGAGACACCGCGGTCATATATCGTCGAGACCCCTACAGGGGAGATCAAGAGAAACCGTCGTCAACTAGCATCGCGACTCGAGAGTGTGGACAGTCCCAGCAGCGGAGACTAGGACACTCCAAACCCCCCCCGCGAGGTCGCTACTCCAGCAGAATTGTCTGCCCGCGTTACTACCGCAACTTATTGTACGCGTTCCGGTAGACATGTAAACCCGCCAAGTAAATTAGATTTGTAATTACAAGGCCTACATAGTGATCAGAATTTTTGAGAATTTTTGACTGACCGGTCGCGCCGTTTAAAGGGACACTATCGCTTAATGCAATTGGGCTTTGTTTAGTTTGATACGTGATTAAGATTTTAGTCTTAGATTCAAGTTTCATCATTCATAGCTCAATGTCACAGTTAGTTTAAAACTTAAAGGAACACTCGGTTCAAAGGGAGATGTAATATTAATAACAGCTAGCGCCATCTCACTATTAGCCTCGTTCTGATATTAGAACTGAATTCTATCATGGCTGTCTGCTGAGTATTTCAATAACAAATCTTATGTTATTTTACTTATGCTTTACTCATAGTCTTTCCTGTACAACATAACAGTATATAGGATATCATAACCTACTAACAGGAAGACGAGAGGGCGAGAGAAGGCTCGCTAGAGGAGAAGAGGAAAACAAAACTGATGGACGAGGAGATTAAGTGACAGGCACAGAGAACACTCTCTCACACTGAAATTCAACAATTTACATGTTTTCAACAAACAACAACAGATATAACTAGCTTGGTTAACATACCTGCTCGAGTCCCTCAAAGATGCAACGACTAAGAAGCTGTGGCGACTAAGAGGTGTGGGCTTTAACGTGCCGTGCCGTCACTTTATATAGGCATCGACGTCGGCAAAACGAAAAAAGAGAAAAAAAACTTAAGACCTGGAACGGTAAGCTGATAAATAGACAAATAAAGGTACATTACACGTTGACAGCTATTTACAGAAATAAAGGCAAAATCTAATTTGAACGGAAACCAATCTGAGTTGTCCACAGTGTGACGTTGCCCACTCTGTGGTTATTGTAAGACGATACGGCGACCCTTCCTCCATGCCTCGGCACTCAGGGACGTGTACGCTACCTGGCGCACCTCAGACCACTCTTACGTTAATTGACAGCTTACTCAGTAAGTTAGCATGAGGGACAACAACTAAGGGTGAAAACAAGCGGCGGTTTTTTTGTACGTTGACTATGTCCGGCTCACAAGTGGGTTGATTTTGCGTTTGCCATCGATCACTCGTATAGGCTGTGTTGACTTACAACAAGTAAAGTCGTATCCGATCAATGTTATGACGCAAATGCCGGATACAAAAATATTTTGCTGAGTCGCCTAGCCTGTTGTTAGTTATGTAAGTTATTCATGTTAGTCTTCTGTTGTTCCATCGAGAGCCCGTTATGTGTATGTACACGGTTGCGATGTTATTCAAGTAAGTCGCGCTTCAATAAGTGCTCGTGTTTAGTGATAATGGTTAGTTTGGATGTGTTTGTTACGGATGTTGTAATAGGTCAGTATGCTCTGTTTTACGATTTAAATTCATAATACTCACCGGCATATGGCATATTAGTGTTTGCGTGCACTATATAGTGTTAATTGGCATTTATGTTGCGCGTGCTTTCTTTGAGTATAGTTACCGTTATGAATAAAGTTGTTCGATCTGTTTTCTTGGTTTAGTCACTTCAGTAGATACCACGGTCAAGTAGAGACATGATGTGGCAGCAGGCAGTCCTAGTTCTCGCGTGCGCCATGCTTCAGCATGCACACGTTAGGGGACTACCGCCCGGAGGTAAGCTGCATGCTTAGCATATAACATATAATTAAGTAATTATTTATTTATTTATTAATATACTAATGTGATAGGTATAATGCTAATGATAATTTTTTTCTATGGTTGCACGCACGGAGGCATGTGTTTTCACTCTGGGTACGATGAATAGTGTTATTCGGTTCGTATATACACTTTCTGTTTGATATTGTCATAAACTTGGCAGATGCTTGAAACACGCATGCACTGGAACCTTTCGCGCTTCAGCTAATATTGAGTTGAACTTGTGAATGTGAACTTATATATACATATATACAATAGCATTTGCGAGCGATTCCGTTTATAAAGTAAATAGCATATCTCGCATTTTTATGCGGATAGTTGAAACATCTGTGTAGAAAAAAAGTAATACTATGTAGTCACTTGAGATCCGATATGTGAATTAAAGAATGCATATTTATTAAAAATAAAGGCATTGATTAGATTTGCACGTAAACGAATCAGGGCATTATAATATTGGCTTCCAGCAAGACAAAATAAAAAGCGACGAATGCGTAATCGTAGTCGGAATCCCATTCCCCGCATATACGCTCTTGATATAATTAGGTATATCGTAATATGATAGGTATAATGCATGGTTGTGTAACGGGGATAGCGCATTCGCATGAACATGAATGATAAATTTGCTCTATGGTTGTACGCACGGAGGCATGCGTTTTCACTGTGGGTACAATGAATAGTGTTATTCGGTTCGTATATACACTTTCTGTTTGATATTGTCATGAACTGGCAGATGCTTGAAACACGCATGCACTGGAAACTTTCGCGCTTCAGCTAATATTGAGTTGAACTTGTGAATGCGAACTTATATTATATATATAAGTTTACAATAGCATATGCGAGCGATTCCGTTTATAAAGTAAATAGCATATCTCGCATTTTTATCTGTGTAGAAAAAAAACAATACTATGTAGTCACTTGAGATCCGATATGTGAATTAAAGTATGCATATTTATTAAAAATAAAGGCATTTATTAGATTTGCACGTAAACGAATCAGGGCATTATAATATTGGCTTCCAGCAAGACAGTTGTGATAAAATAAAAAGCGACGAATGAGTAATCGTAGTCGGAATCCCATTCCCCGCATATCCTTTGCATTACACACGATCTTCGTGACGGAAACAGGGTGAAAACACATCTTTACTGTACGGTTCCAGCTGAGAATACCCCTGCCAAGAGTCACGTGGAGGGACATGTGATTCCTCCACCAGAACGCTTGAATGACCCGCTAGAGAACAGCCTTCCACCGACGGCTCGTCAAACCGCACGAGTGAGTTTCCTAAGTAAAAGCGTCATGCACCATACATTACTGATATTTAGTACTAATAATACCTATAATACCTAATACTTAATACCTTTTATACCTAATGGTACCAAATCAAATATGAGCGTAAAAACGCTACACTCTACTGCGTGTGTGCGTGCGTGCGTGTGTGCGTGCGTGCGTGCGTGCGTGTGCGTATGCATGCGCGTACGTGCGTAATCGCAAGTAACGGTCTGCTGACGTAAGATGGTGTTTCGCGAGATATATATTTATCACGCGAGATATGTTTTTATCACAATTTAGACCGGAATAAATACCGAATTCGCATAAATCTTTGGAAATTCACCACCGTCAACTAGTAATTCATCTCGCGTGTGTTTGCAATTCTTCACAGGACGTCAGGCGGGGACGAAGCTCCGCGGAGTACATGGAGCAGGAAGCTCTTCACAGACTCATAGAGTTGGAATTACGGAAGAAAGCTGGACGATCGGTACGAGATGCCTTCGAGGGATTTCCGACTAACTGATCTATATCAGCGTGGAGTAATTAATTACCAGTCAGCTCTGCTTAATCGTTGTAGCCATAGAAATAATATAGATAGTCTATCTATATTATTTCTATGGTTGTAGCGATAGAATGTTCTAAAAGACAATGCTTGGCTAGGAAGTTCCACGACGGCGACAATTTAATTTGGCGTGCACGCGTTATAAGCACGTGTAAACTGGTATCACTTGGACGACCTAGTAAGAATTTAGGCGACGTTATCTCGCTCAAATAGATGCGCCGATTTACAAACCGAATGGCCAAATTTAAACATGCTGCAAAGGTCAGTCGCTTTAATTGAAAAGGTTCACCGAAAATAATATAGGATTCTAGCATTGTAATTTAAAATGATGCATACATACACATATAGGAACCGTTCGTGCTTTTATTGATGTGCATAGTTTATATATATATATTTCTATTTACATATATATATTTGTGTGTATTCATAGAGTGCGAAAGCTCCTATAGAATGGAATGGTTTAATAGAGGGAGATGTAGTACCAACCACGCAGGACCTCCAAGAGATGTATGAGGAGATCTTAAACCCAACTAGAAGAAAGAGGAAAATTACGTCAAACACTAATAAATACTGGACTATGCCGGTTCATTACGTTGTCGATTCGGCCCTGCGTAAGTTATTGTTGTTTCGCGCGACATGTGAAGCAGACATTGAAATGCTGAACATTGAACAATGAGCAATGAGCAATGAGCATTGAGCAATGCTGAACATTGCTGACATTGAAATTGAAACACTGACATTGACATTGAAAGCTTATATTGGTATTATAGTTGTGTAACACATTCATTATATATATATAATATATACATAATTTAATAATAATAAATAGTATAATATAACATTATAATTACATGTACTTGCATTTTACATGTAGCACAGACATAACTATAAGTGTGTAATTGCATTCGCGTTACTGTCGTTACGCGGAATCGTCAGGAATATACCTTTATTTATTTTACATCACTTATTTAACATGGATAGCTAAACCGGATAGATGGGATATATAGATGAGATAGATATTTAGTGAGTAGAAATAAGAATGTATATACACTAAGACATATAGAGAGGCGAGTATAGGTGTGCTGAAGATCGAACTGGTGGAGGAACCGTCGGACGGACGGACGGAATGGAGGGCGGGTGGGGTGGTGGACGAACGGCAAGGTAGGCTAGTGGTGAGGTAGACGAATGGGAAGTGGGTGGGTGGATTGGCGGAGGGACGGGCGAACAGACGTGTCTATATATGCTGGTTATATATCACGGCTGGGCTTATATGTATGTACACAGAAGTAGTTTATTTGCGCATAGAGACGTGACCGTTTGGTTTATTATGTTGCCAACAGCCCAGAGCTATGTCGATGCCATTAATAGTGCAATAGCTGAGTGGGAGGCGCTAACATGCGTGACCTTCGAAGAGACAACGACACCAACCGGAAACTACATAAAATTCGTTTACGAATCTGGGTAAGACGCGATTGGCGATTTTATTTATTTTAAATGGGTCACAGATTTCTGAGAAGATTCGGTAGGTGAGATTAATGCATTGGAAGTTGTCGAATTAATGGCTGGTGGATTGCCGAATAAGATAAACCGAGGCTGGTCCAGCTAACCATGGCATGAAGTGTGCGTAGCAGGTTGCTACTAATAACAATATAGCTGCATCTTGGTTTTCTGCACGCCTATAAGCCGTGTCGAGATGGATTACTAAAAATCTGGCTCCAAAAAGCACCAGCTTTACTTTATTTACTTGCCTTTCATTAAGAATTTTTCCACACGTTCGCTAGTGCGGTTTAGTTAGCCAATTGAATCGGTTTCGCGAATGTCAAACACATATCGCTTCTCTCTATCAACACTGGTATGATGACCGATAAGAGTAAAAGTAATAATTTATTCTTTTGTTTATAATCTACTTTGTGTTTCAGGTGCTGGTCATATATAGGAATGATTGGTGGTGAGCAGAAAATCTCTATTGGTCCAAATTGCAACTCGGTACGATCAACATTTATTGGTTAGGAGAGAAATGAAATTAGCGCTTGTTAATATTTTAATCGACAGCGAATTTTAGCCATCGGTCTCCGTGCACGCTTGCCTACTATCTACTAAAAGCAATGGCTGTTGTAATGGTATTTTCAAAATAGAGAAGTGAGAGTGGAAAGTAGTTTGATCCCAGTTAATGCATCTCTTCACTAATGACAAGGTGCATTGTCATCCTATAACCCTCTGCAAAGTCTGGTCCCTTCTGTGACGGTAGTCGGCGTTAGTGTCGTGCAGGAATAGTAGTGTATGATGACAAGCGATATATATTTATATACTTGCATTTATATCGATATATTCATATAGTATTCATATAATTTATTTTTTAAGTTATACGCTTCAATCAGAAAAGTGCAGATTCAATTACAACGCTTATGCCTCACTTTTATAATTTTAACTGCCCAGTTTCCCTCATTTGCTCTAGGGTGTCGTGGATTATAGCGTCAAGTATCTGTGGACTTCGTTATCTAAGCCTTCTAACTTTTAAAAGCGATAATGTTTCCTTGTAGTTGAATGTTTAAAGGTGAGAATATGTGAGCATGAAACGAAAAAATCTACTATTTCGATATTATCAAGAGCGGATAATACCAATGGTATTATCCGCTCTTGATATTATTGATGTCGATCTCAATGTC
>NW_014577475.1:199786-201116 GCF_000485595.1 Priapulus caudatus
ATCCATCCATCCATCCATCCATCCATCCATCCATCCATCCATCCATCCATCCATCCATCTTTCCATCCGTCCATCTATTAATTCATCCATCCGCAAAGCCGTCCATCCATACATCAATCAATTCATTCATCCATCCATCCGTCTCTCTATCTATGAAATTGGTAATAACGCCCTTATACGAAGCCAGCTGCCAACTGAAAATATAATGAAATGATATATTATTTATCGGTCTTCATTTTGCAGTCGGGGAGACACAGGCATGCACAGGGAGTGCGAGTTCCTTTGACGTGTGCATGGACAGCTCACTGACCCGCCTTACTGCTGCTATGGCTGGATCCTCCGTCAGAAGGGCAAATTTTATGCCTAGTTGGAAATCTTGGTATCTTGGTACAAATTACAGATTATCATAGGTTCACAATAATGGGTATGTTTGTGTCAGGAACGCGACATGCGCATTATATGTGAATGATAGATAAATGAATAAATGAATGTCTGAATAATTAAATAATCAATATAAAATGAAATATTATTGATTAATTAAGAATTAATTATTTAATTAATCATGTTTTTTGAAACAACTGCCCGGTAATGGCTTCAACGCTCAAAAGCTCTTGTTCTCCAAGCCAATGGCAAAATTCTCAAATTTATTTACAAAAATTAATGCAATCATATGCAAATATATCATTTAATTAACTATTTTTAACAGCAATAAATATTTTGGAAACAATCTGAAATGACTATCCATTTAAGATAATAGTTACTAGAATGTGATCGTTTTATTACCAACAATAGGATTTTAAATTGATTGTTTTTCGTTTATGTGTGTAGAAATGGTGTGGGAGTGTAGAATAAAATATTTCTGGTAATACTGCTGGTTAAATATCTTTATTGTGTTTTTGTGAACGGCGTTGCACGCTTTTTTGTAATACTAGTCATTACAGACTGTATCATATGGATACCATCATATCGATTTGGTACATGGCAAGCGCATGCGCAATATCTCCCGAGAGAAATCGTATTTTGCAAAAATTATGCATTTAAAATTAAAAGGAGTTATCCTAGCATAGATTTATATGATAACATTCCATATGTTTACATCATTTAAGAAGTCGGAGGAAGACCTTGCATGTAAGGTCCCCGCTGCGTATACCAGCCAGTACACAACTGGCTACGTTAGTGTGTTAGCGCATGCGAAATATCTCACCAGATGAGTTATATTTTGTGATGAATATACATTTAAAATGGTTAGGGGATATCTCAGCATAGATTTCCCTAATAAACTTTTATTAGTAGACCTGCGTTTATAATTAGGAGAGCGCCCTAGCATGTT
>NW_014577475.1:203938-205828 GCF_000485595.1 Priapulus caudatus
CACACACACACACACACACACACACACACACACACACACACACACATTACTATCTTTCCTCTCCCTTTCTCACTCTTCTCCCTTCACTATGGCTAACTCGCTTTTTCGGTCTACCGTGCGTTAACAGACGACCTACCTGACAAGAATCCTTTCCGGTTTCTCCTGCACAGAGCATGCCGGACTTAAAGGCGCTACCGTACGCAGCGGTACACTGAGAGTTAGTCAGACTTGGAAGATGAACATAAAGAAGCTGATCGGATATGGCTCCTCCGCTTGCTGTAGAAATATATAATAGACATATTATTATCATGACGAATTAAATTTAGTCAAGTAATGTTGTTATTAATTGCGTAATTAAAATGAGTTATCTTCTACTTTCTACTCTAAGTTCTCTGTATCTGCTTCTTAAATGGTCTATGCATTAGTCTACTCGGGCCATTCCTGTCATTCAATATAGTTAGTCTGCTGCGTGACTGGTCGTTGTTTGACTCGTACAACACAAATTGCTGGTGGTGGATCGGTCTAGTGTTTACGATAGGAACTTGTAACGCATTCTTACATGTGGTGCCAAAACCACTGGCTTGCATCAGCTGGCCTCCAACGTCCGCCGTACTCGTTGCTATGGGAAGCGGCGCTACATAGCTGTCAGTTGTGAAGCCAGCCGACAGCTTTATCAGAGCGATGTCGTTCTCCAAAGTATTTGGATTGAAGTTTGAGTGAGTTATAACTTTTTCCGTCTGGAAAAAACCACTCGTTGCAAACATAATACTAAATGTTAGCAAACAATGATGCGGGTGACTCGCTCACTCACTCACTCATTCACTTGCTCCCTGACTCACTCATTCGCTCAATCACTCACTCACCCACCCAAACTTACTCACCCAATCACTCACTCACTCACTCACTCACTCACTCACTCACTCACTCACTCACTCACTCACCCATCGATATTGCCCAGCATCGATGGAGAAGAGATTCAGACTCCCAGCAACCATCAGGGGTAGATCGGCGGGTCTCTTGCCACTATAAACACATACACACACACACACAGTAGACGTGTGACCTATAGAGGCAATTTACTGTCTTACACGAGCTAATATCTCACACGCCGATATCTCTAGCTAAACTGAATGTCTTCATGGGTGTCTGCGTTATGATATGTGTAATTCTACACAAGATTTATTGACGTTACGATCTAGAATTACAGAAACATAATTACTGCTTCAGTGACCTCACGATCGCTCATCGAAGACTCTCATCCACCCAACTTTCCTTTATATATAGAAAGAGACTTTAAGTTCGTCGAAGAAAAGAAAAGTCATTTTGGTTTTTTTTATTGTCGGGAAGAATAGACACTTACTTTGTGCAGTGAGCAGCTGTTAGAATCCAACGGCTATTAATGAGAGTTCCACCACAACCCGACGATGGATAGCCACCAGATGTCTCTCCAGCATACATCACAATCTGTGAACATGCGATTGAGTACATCATCGCCTTTGCTAGCGCTTGAGCACGCGCACACGCCTGGATGCGTGTGTATGTGCGAGAGCGTGCGTGTGTGTTTTATTTTGAGTGCGTGCGAGCGTGCGTGCCTGCGTGCAAGCGTGCGTGCCTGCGTGCGTGCGTGCGTGTGTGTATGTGTGTGTGTGTGCGCGCGCGCGTGCGTGCGTGCGCTCGTGCCCGTGTATGCGTCCGTGCGTGCGTGTGTGCGTGCGTGCGTGCGTGTGTGCGTGTGTGTGTGCGTGCGTGTGTGTGTGCGCGCGTGTGTGTGTGTGCGTGTGTGCGTGTGTGTGTGCGTGCGTGTGTGTGTGCGCGCGTGTGTGTGTGTGCGTGTGTGCGTGTGTGTGTGCGTGCGTGTGTGTGTGCCTGTACGTGTCTGCGCGCGTGTGT
>NW_014577475.1:206303-207535 GCF_000485595.1 Priapulus caudatus
ATAGATTTCCCTAATAAACTTTTATCAGTAGACCTGTGTTTATAATTAGGAGAGCGCCCTAGCATGTAGGGTACAAAACACCTACTTTATGCACTCGGGCTCTTCCCCTTGACTCCCCTCTCCCTTGCCTCCTTCTTCTTCTACCGCCCCCAGCTATCTTCCCTGTCGCCTTTCCTCAGTCTCCCATACCCTCTCCCTGGCAGCAAGCTATATTATGAAGTTTGCCTCAGACGGCACTGCACGCCTAACACGGTGCGCGCGCATGCGCAATATCTCCCGAGAGAAATCGTATTTTGCAAAGATTATGCATTTAAAATGAAGAGGAGTTATCCTAGGATAGATTTATATGATAACATTCCATCAGTTGACATCATTTAAGAAATCGGAGGAAGAACTTGCATGTACGTTAGTGTGTTAGCGCATGCGCAATATCTCGCCAGAGCAGTTATATTTTGCGATAAATATGCATTTAATATGGTTAGGGGATATCTCAGCATAGATTTCTAGAATCAATTGTTATCAGTAGTCTTGTGTTTATAATTAGCAGAGTGCCCTAGCCTGTGGGGTGCAAAATTCCTATTTCCTCCCCTCCCGTCTCTCCCTTTTCTTCCCTTGTCCCTCGCTCAGCCTCCTTTTTCTTCTACCTCCCTCAGCCTTCTTTCGTGCAACTTTTCACCAGTCACCCAACCCTTTAACCCTCAGCAAGCTATATTATGAATGTAGCTTCAATCCGTACTGCACGCCTGAAAGGGTGCTCGCGCATGCGCAATATCTCCCGAGAAGCATAATATTTTGCAAAAATTATGCATTTAAAGTATGAGAGAGTGGTATGCTTAGAGAAGGTGCGCATCGAAAAATGCACCCTCGCTACTTCAATGTGGTGGCACTGCTCTGTCGAAGATCCCTTGCTATACTAATGTACAGGGATAGGGCGCGGACATGTCGGCGACCTGCCGCCCAAAGACTTAGGGCCGGCGTTAAGCATTTAATTTAGATGGTGGCATGCCTAGAGAAGGTGCGCATCGAAAAATGCACTTTCGATACTTGCCGATATAATGCCGAAGGTCCTACGGTATGCTGCGACTGATATGAATTTTTGAGATCGGATCTTAGGCGTCCACAATGGGCAGGGGCATGGCCGCGAGATATGTACATGGTAACATTCGGTCTAAATTTTCATCTTGCATCCCGCCACAATAATCCTATATGCTAATGTATATGAAATGATGGAC
>NW_014577475.1:210972-215151 GCF_000485595.1 Priapulus caudatus
GTGCGTTCGTGCGTGCGTGCGTGCGTGTGTGTGTGCGTGCGTGCGTGTGATAGTAACATACCTGCCAGGGTGCCGTGCTGCTAACTGCTAACGTGCCACCCACGATGAAGTTCTCCGTGCCTGTGTGTGTGTCAACAAGAAGATATACAGTTTGGTCAATCCGTGGCGGATCATAAATTTAAGGCATAAATGCATATCAACCTATAATAATATCCGCTATGTGGCAAGGGAACCATAGCGGTGTCATCCGAGGTTTAGCAATTGCTCATGTGATTCTGGCGCACATTTCTTATCCTGGCGGGACATTCTACCAGCATCAGCACGCTTGTGTGTTACACACAAAAACACGCGCACGCGCACACGCACGTGTACACGCTCACGCACACACACAAACACACACACACACACACACACACACACACACACACACACACACACACACACACATGTATATGTTCTCTAACGTTTCACTCGTCGATTTGCACCTTTTCTGTTTTGGTTGTTCACGCGCAAGCCGCGGGGGCCACGCGGCCATCTTGGCTGGTCCCTCGCGATGGTTCCGGACAGCGTGACGTCAGTGCTTGACGGACGTGACCTTAATCGGCGGCGTGTGGCGGCGTTCACTGCGCATGCGCACATCACCAGTAGACAGATCGCAGATAATTTCATTTTATCTGCGAAATGAAACATTTTGGGATCTGGTCAGCAACACGCAGCGACGTCTGGTGATGAAACGCCATAACAATGTTCGTGGTACATTATGATTAAGTCCTTTGAAACGCATTCTTATAATACCCCGCTGGTAGTAGAGTAGAGTATAGAATATAGCACGTAACACAGTATATAATATAGTATATAACATAGCGTACAGTATAATGTATACCAAAGTCTGTAACACTACATATAACTTATTTATAACATAGTATTTAACATAACAAACCATATAACAGTATATAACATATCACATAGAATAGAGTATAAACTATACCATAACGTTAATCATACTATGGAGCGCAGTGCATAATATAACATATAACATAGAATAGAGTATAATCTATAGCATAACGTTAATCATACTATGGAGCGCAGTGCATAATATAACATATAACATAGAATAGAGTATAGACTATAACATAACGTTAATTATAGTATAGAGCTAATTAGTGCATAATATAACATATCATATAGAATAGATTATAAACTATAACATAACGTAGAGCATAGTATGGAGCGCAGTACATAATACAGTATTTACCAGTAGTTCATAGTATATTAGCGAAATTCATCAGCCAAAATATTACAACGTACCCGTTCTTCTCTTACAGTCAGTGAAACAACTACGACGCTGTGGAGGGATCTGTGAACTAATGCGTGCTTTATCGTCATCTTATATATGGCTGGAAAAAGACCTTCCGCTTTAAACTTTATGCTCAAGAGATTGTCCTTGACTTCGTTTAATTGTGTTATGCTCAAGTTTGATGCAATGGCACGCAGTCTTACTTTCGCTTTTACAGTTTCACGCACGTGTGCTTATTGCGTGTGTAATTATTCAATCCGCGTTTCAACACGCTGTCATCTTCTCTGCGTTCCCTTTTCCTTCTTATTGCACATCAAAACGATCGCGATTCGAATTACTCATCGTATAGTCGGTCATCGGCAGCTAAGGTGAACTAAGATCAGCAGCGCAGAAAACGTAGTAGGCGCGCTGCGTGCTTTGACACGGGCCAGTCTAGACTGATGTTCACGCGCCCTCGTTTGTTACGCGTGCGGCGTACAGACGTACGATAATAAACCTCCAACTAAGAAGACAAGGCCAGCACGGGAGAGGAGGGGGTGTGTAAGTTCCGTGTTTACCCAGCCGCTATGAACACACGATTATAGAAACTAAACGAAGCCCACACCCATAATAAAAATTGCCTAGGAGACCGAAACGGGCATTACACAGAATATATATATATTAAACTGCGAGGCTACGCCTACGATGACGACGCTATATGGCGCAGGATAGCGTCCCTTGGCAAGAAGTCCTGTTGATCGACGGCACAGCTTAGCTGAGACGGCCGCAGAGAAATCTTGTTGCTTGATTGGCATAGCTTGGGCTATAGCTAGCCATGGGAGTGTGACCTAGCTTGGGTAGAGCCAGGTAGTTTAGTTTTTTAGCCGAAAGGCACTGAGGGTGGTCACAGCCAGAGTTTTTTTGCGCCGTCAGTGGTTCTTTTACGTCCCCATTGGTCTTAGTATTACTGGAGACGGGACCGCCATTTTACGTAGTCATCCGAGCCACGGGAGATTTACAACCCCAATGTTGAGAGCCAGGTTTTTTACACCTTGAGAAAATTCACTGCCCCGGCCGGGGTATGAACTCACATCACGCCTTCAGTAGATCGACAGTGTACGAGGCCTAACCACTGGGCCACGGAGGCTCTCATTTTCTCCTCATAAGCCCACGCCCAGCCGGTCAGGTAAAATCATAATTATATAGGTGAGGCAGTTTTTACTTGCGGTTGTTTGACGCGTGCGGGAGGGACCCTCGCTGATATGGAAAGCGTGTTGTTGATTCTCACAGTGTACCATTGGATTGCTGCAATCTGCGCATTCTGTTTGGATGAGAAGATGGGCAAGGGTTCTTCAACGAAAATAGCCTCGTGGAAGAGAGGGTAGCGTATGGGCGGCTAATAAGCGTAGATAGGTGAGGGCACGAGTTTGGCATGGCTAATGCTCAGGTGAAGCTAACTGCAGATAACGAGTGTACGCGTGGAAAAATTCTATCTGCCCTTTGAAAGTAGCCTGCATTGCGCCTAATGAGGGAGTCACAGCTACGATAGCGATTGATTTTAATCGAAACGACTCCTTCGCTACCTTAACGATCATGTATCATGTATATAGCTATATCGAGATCTATATTCGCAATGTTGCTGAGGAGCATTAAGATACATTGCTATAAGCCAGGGACGTGGCGCACGTTCCACGCCCTCCATCGGTAAGTGTTATCGGCAAATACTCCTGCAGACGTTGCCGTCGCTGCGGCGGTTAATGTAAGAGACCAGATGTAGCCCCCGGTACTTGTCCACGCGCAAGTAGAGCATGTAAATGTGTATCTTCAATAACATCCGCGACATAGAAGAGGTTCAGTGTGAAGATGTTATTACTGCTCTGTATGTAAGACGCATCCGGGTGCAGCTGCGTGACCTTGACGTGTCCAGAAATGAGCAATCGGAAAAATGTGGTCTGGAACGTGCAGACCATAGAAGTAATATAATAAAATAATATAGTGTCTCTATCATAGATATCATCAAGAGTACATAATAGAGATATTACATCTGTTATGTACTCTTGATATCATAATTATAACACCGTTGTTATATAATATGTTGTTATATAATATTATAGATATCATATAACACCGTGTTATAATTATAATACGTTGTTATATAATATTATAGATATCATATAACAACACACACACACTGTACTGTAGTGTACGTCTGTGTGCTATTTGAGACATGATATGGAGAGTCATTGCAGGGGCGTGTACAGGATTTGTACCAGGGGGGTCTAACCGTAACCCAAACTTGGGAGCACGCGAAGGGGGGGGTCGGGGGGCCCTCCCCCAGAAATTTTTTGAAATTAGACCCCCTCAGATGCGTTTTCTGCGCGAGCAGGGGTGGGGGGGTCCGGACACCCTGAACCCCCCCCCTGTACACGCCCCTGCATTGAGTAATGATAGTAGATGCTACATCGGCGGACGGATTTCCAGCAGGCTAACACGAACCCATAAGCGTGCCTCCTCGTCGACCAACCGACAATAACAATGAACTAAAATAGCAAATGAACCGACAATAACACTTACTCATCCGTGCGTGTGCCCGTGTGCTCGTGTGCATGCCTGCGCGAGCGTGTGTCTGCACACCATGAGACCATAGATATCATATAACACGGTGTTATATGATATCAATAATATTATATAACAACGTATTATATAACAACGGTGTTATATGATATCTATAATATTATATAACAACGGTGTTATATGATATCTATAATATTATATAACAACGGGTGTGCGTGTGCGTGTGCGTGTGCGTGTGCGTGTGCGTGTGCGTGTGCGTGTGCGTGTGCGTGTGCGTGTGCGTGTGCGTGTGCGTGTGCGTGTGCGTGTATGTATGTATGTATGTATGG
>NW_014577475.1:215176-217552 GCF_000485595.1 Priapulus caudatus
TAAGTGTTATCGGCAAATACTGCCAGCAGACGTTGCAGTGTCGCCGTTGAGAGACCAGAGATAGCCCCGCCGGTACTTTTTCCACGCGCAAGTAGAGCATCGTAAATGTGTATCTCAATGACATCCGCGACATAGAAGAGTTCAGTGTGAAGATGTTATTACTGCTCTGTATGTAAGACGCATCCGGTGGGCAGGCTGCGTGACCTTGACTGTGCCAGGGCTAGCAAGCGGAAAATGTGGTCTGGAACGTGCAGACGCTATAGAAGTAAATCGTAAAATAATATAGTGTCTCTATCATAGAATCATCAAGAGTAGTAATAGAGATAATTACATTGGCTATGTACTCTTGATATCAATAAATTATAACACCGTTGTTATATAGATACGTTGTTATATTAATATTAACGATATCATATAACACAGTGTTCATAATTTATAATACGTTGTTATAATAATATTATAGATATCATCATACACCGTTGTTATATGATATCCTATGGGTCTCATGGCTGTGCAGACACACGCACCCCGCACAATCACCCCCGCCGAGGCATCGCACACGAGCACACGGGCACACGCACGAGATGAGTAAAAGTGTTATGTCGGTTCAATTATGATTATTAGTATCATTGTTAATTGTCGGTTGGTCGACGAGGAGGCACGCTTATGGGTTTCGTGTTTAGCCTGCCGGAAATCCGTCGCCGATGTAGCATCTACTATCAATTACTCAATATGCAGGGCCGTGTACAGGGGGGGGGGTCCAGGGTGTTGGTCGGACCCCCCCCCCACCGCCTGCTCGCGCAGAAAACGCTATCTGGGAGGAGTACTATTCAAAATTCTGCGGGGAGGGACCACCCCCGACCCCCTTCGCGTGCCACCAAGTTGGGTTACGGTTAGACAACCCCCTGTACAAATGCCTGTACACGGCCCCTGCCAATGACTCTCATATCATGTCTCAATAGCACAGTACCTACAGTATCAGTGTGTGTGCTGGTGGTGTGCGTGTGCGTGTGCGTGTGCGTGATGCGTGAGGCTGCGTGTGCGTGTGCGTGTGCGTGTGCGTGATGCAGTGTGCGTGTGGCGTGTAGAGTCGAGAGCTGTGCAGTGATGCTCGTGTGCGTGTGCAGTGTCGCGTGTGGTGTGTGTGCGTGTGTGCGTCCTGTGCGATGGTGTGCGTGTATGTGTGTGGTGGCGTATTGTGTGTGTGTGTGATGCGTTCATGCGTGCGTGCGCGGCGCCGGTGTGTGGTGGTGCGTATGTTGTGCGTGTGTGTGTTGTGTGGTGTGTGTGTGTGTGCGTGTGCGTGTGTGTGTGTGTGTGTGTGATGTGTGTGTGTGTAGTAGTGTGTGTGTGTGTGTGTGTGTGTGTGTGTGTGTGTGTGTGTGTGTGTGTGGCTGTGTGTGTGTTTGTGTGTGCGTGCGTGCGTGTGCGTGTGTGTGTGTTATACTATTAGTATTATACATGTATAAAAAACGAATAACAGGTAATATTAGCTATTTATACATATTATGCGTTTATATATTTTAAGTGCTAGAATATTATATTCATGTGTATAGCTTAAACGAACTTGTAATAATATTCACTGAAATACCACCGGCAAAAACAACCACTAAACGGTGTGGTTACGGAGTCGCTCCCCTTACGTGCGTGTTCAACGCAAATGTCTTAGTAGCGCATTAAAAAAAAGCAAATTATCTGAATTATTTGAAAAAAATGTTACCATTTGAAATCAATTTTAAGCAAATTTGTATGAAAATTTTCAATGAATAATCTTGTGTCCCATCTTACCCAGAACAGCGGGGTAAGATGGGACGGTGACCAAAATGTTTGATGGTCTATAAATCGATCAATATTCACTTAAATTTAGTAACCATGAATAATCTTATTCTTTTCATTGTTATTGATCACCCACAAAGATATTTTGGAGGTAAAGGGGTTTTGGTTTAGAGGGGTTTACAGGGTTTCTAAAAACGTGTCCCATCTTACCCAGGTCTCCCCTATATGTAAAATTAATGTATATGTAAATGCATTAGTATATGTATGTATTAGTATATGTCTATGTCTCAGTAAAGGTCTAGCGCGGTCATACGTTCACATGCACTGTACAGCATACAGCGCTCACGGCACAACCTTGTTGCGTTTTCGTTTATACTTATTTCGTCCGCGAGGTGGCAGTGTGGTATACAATATTGCTTGTCGCGATTGTCTGAACGCGCGCGCGCACGCGCTGCGCTGTGACGAATGTTCACGATTTTTTTGTTCGCGTTCCCAATGGCAACGCTGTCTACTAAAATGCGCTTTTGGATCTAAACTCGCTTTTAATCTCTCTCTCTCTCTCTCTCTCTCTCTCTCTCTCTCTCTCTCTCTCTCTCTCTC
>NW_014577475.1:217577-226006 GCF_000485595.1 Priapulus caudatus
CGAGAACGTTTTTTTAATTCTTTTAACTTTTACGGAAGTTTTTCTGTCCAACGCTCTCTCTATCTCATACGGAAAGATCCACGCTTCTAATTTCTCTCAGGTTAATGATTTAAGATTCTCACTACTTCTTTCTGTCTTCTTGAACGAATGGCCCTCTCTCTCTGCTCCCTGGTTGTTTTTGACTTGGTTCCCCGTGTATCCTGTGTAAGTCACGGTCCGATTGCACAGTTATCGTAAGACCGTCAGAAATAAACGGGTCGTCCTTTGTGTCGGAGTATCTGACACGAGTTTTTTGTGATAATTTCGCTGACCTGAGCGACCTATTCACAGGTCATCGTCGTTCAAACGGGGGTCTCCAAGTCGTTCACGTTAATTCTACTCCTCTCCGGCGTCTCTCGTTCCTTCTCTCCTCATGCGAATCTCACACGTCTTGCGAGTGTTTCTGCTGGTTTAAGAAGCGCCTACAATTCACTACATTATCCACTGTCTATTCCGGATTACAGTTCATCATACGCGTAGTTCTTTACTGCGCTCTCTCTACCTCAGGATCTTATCCCTTCGTCCTCTCTCTCTCATAGTCGCCTCGTTTTGTCCATATCACTCCTTGTCTCCTCTCTCGATCTTATTGTCTCTCTCTCTCGTCGATCTATTCCCCTCTTCTCTCCCACTTCACTGTCTCCTCTGGTGCGTGCGTGCGGCGTCCGTAGCGTGGCGTGGTGCGTGCGTGTTGGTGTGTGTGTGTGTGTGTGTGTGTGTGGGTGTGTGTGTGTGTGTGTGTGTGTGTGCGTGTGTGCATGTGTGAGTGCATGTGCGTGTGTGTGTGCGTATACGTGCGCATAGATTCACATACGCACATACAGACGATAGATCCAGCTATCGTCCACACACGCAGATATCGCCGATAGATGGCGAAACTATCTCACCAACAACCGCCCCCCCCCCTCCCCCACGCGCCCGCTGCGCTCTAACGCACTGCTAGCGCCAGCACTCAGCTGCCAGCCAGCCAGCCAGCCAGCCAGCCTCCTGCCACACTCACTCGCACACGCGCGCTGGTTTAGCACGCTCTCTCACGTCGCGCACACATCACAGCACAACATGGCAGCGTGCGAGCGTGCTGCGATGCGGGCCCTGCTGGCGACGACGTGCTGTGCACTGCTGCTGCTGCTGCGCACGACGACGGCTCTACCGGACGAGCCGAGAATCACGTACGAGATGCTCTACGAGCAGGCCGTGCAGGCGTACACCGACGAACGATGGGCCGAGTGCCACGGCCTGATGCTGCGCGCCGTCGACGACTGGCAGTACTTCAGCGGCGTGCAGGTGCTCTGCCGACGCAAGTGCAACGCGGCGGCCGACGTCGGCGTCGAATACCCGAACGACGACGTCGACAACTTTCGCTTCTTCGAGCACGCGCTGCGCAACGCCTACTGCCTGCTGCGCTGCGAGCGACAACGGTTTGGCGGCCGACCCGAGGGCCTCGATCCGGCGATCATGAAGAAGTTCCAGGAGCGCGAACACTACGACTACCTGCAGATCTGCGCCTTCAAGCTGGGTAAGATCGCTGAGGCCGTCTCGTACGCCTACACGTTCCTTATGGGCAACCTCGGCCACGATGTGATGATCAGCAACCTGCAGTTCTACCGCAGCCACGCCGACGTGACGCCGGACATGTTCGTCGACACGCTCATGGACGAATACAAGAAGGAGTTTCTCAACGCGCTCGAGCACTACGACACCGGTAACTACGAGCTGACGGCCAGCGTGCTCGAGCTGGTGCTCACCGAGTATCTACAGGCGCTCGGCGACTGTCGGCTGCTGTGCGAGGGTCCGTACGCCGAGCGCAACGACAAGTACGACATGTACATCGCCATCTCGAATCACTTCCTGCAGACACTGCGCTGCAAGGACGCGTGCAACGCGCGTGCGACAGCCGTCTACGATAAGCTTTACCCGGAGCTGCTCAGTAACATCTACCACTACCTGCAGTACTGCTACTTCAAGACGGGCGACCACCGCAACGCGGGCGCCGCCGTCGAGTCGTACTTGCATCTGAACCCGGACGACGCCGACATGCAGTTCAACAAGGAGTTCTACGTTCAGACCGGCGCCGACGAGAGCTACTTCGTCGTACGACCGGAGGCGGTGAAGTTTCGGCGGTTTCGCGACCACCTCGCGCGACTTCTGGACTACGACGAGTACACTTTCTCGAACATTGCCGTCACCATCTACGACAGTGATCTCGGAATCGACGTCAGCGACACCGATGACATCACCTGGGGCGCGCTGGGTGCTGACGACGCCGCGGTGGCCGCCGATGAGCAGGTGAAGCGAGCCGACGGACCGGAAGAGGCGCCGGAAGAGGCGGCGGCGCGGCGGCGGCGGCAGGAGGAGACGCAGCGGGACTACGGCGCGCGCGGCGTTCACGTCGAGTTCACGGAGAAGGAGAACAACGTATCGAAGCGCTTCCTCGCCGGCGGCTTTGCCTCGGAGGCCGAGTGTCGGCAGCTGGTACAGCTAGCCGAAGACGGCGTGCAGCTCGGCGACGGCTACCGACCCGACGACCCGTACATACACTCGCAGAGCGAGCAGTTCGCCGGCATGACGCCCGGCCGCGGCTACCGGCTGGCGCGCGACGGCGCCGTCACTCCGGAAGTCGTCAACCTGTTCCTGCGGCTCGGCGAACAGGTGCGCGAATTTATGGAGAGCTACTTCGCTCTGCGCACGCGCCTCTACTTCACCTACACGCACCTCGTGTGTCGCACGGCCGTCGCCGGCCGACAGTACGACCGCGGCGACGACATGAGCCATCCGATACACGGCGACAACTGCATACTGAAGAGCGACGGCAGCTGCGCGAAGGAGCCGCCGGCGTACACGTGGCGCGACTACAGCGCGCTGCTCTACCTCAACGACGACTTCGAGGGCGGCGACTTCGTGTTTGCCGACAGCCGCAAGCACGTGATCGCGCAGGTGAAGCCGCACTGCGGTCGCGTCGTCAGCTTCTCGTCGGGCGAGGAGAACTTGCACGGCGTGCGCGCCGTGACGGACGGACGTCGCTGCGCGATCGCCATGTGGTTCACGCTCGACCCGCGACACGACGAGATCGAACGAGTCGAGGCGGAACGAGAGATCGCCAGCATGCTGGAGCTGGCGCGCGAGAACGAGCGACACTCGGAGTTGTAGCGACGCGACGTCATCGCTAAGAGGGGAGGGTCGCCGACGTCCGCGAGAAAGGCATGTGACGTCATCGGACGGGTGAGGTCATCGGAGGTCGTGTTCCGGATCCCGTGATACGACCAGTGTAACGCGAGAGACCGTTAGGGATGCTCTCTGCCGGCGGACCATCGAATTAATCTCGTCGCGGTCGGAGCAGGAGGACACGAAGGAGAGCCTGTGAGGGAAGGACTGTGACAAGGACGCGCTACCAGTGTAGAAATTCCGCGTTCGCGAGCAGCCGAAAAAAAATGAGGTAACGCGAGACGGCGGGTGGAGAGAGAGAGAGAGAGAGAGAGTTGTGTGACCTGGATGGTTCCCAACGAGCCATCGCTGTCGCTGTCTCACAGATGCGAGAAGGGATGAGTGCATGCAAGCGTCCTGCGCGTCTTCTCCCTTCCTCTCTCTCGCTCTCGCTCTTTCTTTCTCTGCGGCTGTCTCGTCGGATCGCCAGAAGAGAGGGTAGAGAGAGAGAGAGGGAGGCGAAGGGAGAGAGAGCGCGCGCAGAGGGGCAATTACTCGAGTCTTTTGTGCGTGGCAAATTGCACTGCTCCGCCCGATGACCGCACGCAGGTATATATCACTACGCAAATACACGTCGCTGCTCGGTTTAACCGAGGCACGGCGCTAGTTTAGCAGTAGTATCAGTAGCAGTGGGTGGCAGGTTGGGTTGGTCCTGCGGCTGTGTCCACAGTTCAAACACCGCTTGTTGTACTGCCTGCGGGTTGCGCCGTTGGTTGCGAGCTATGAAGCGCCTATATCTATAGACATATATGTATATAGACAACAGAGCACGCGCGCGTGGCGGAGAACAGATGGCCAGTTGTTCGGTGCGTTGTTTTCGGCGTGGGGAGTGGAGCAGCACAAAGTAGCTGTTGGTGTAAAGAATGGTTTGTTATCTCCTCCCTTTCTTTAGCGTGGGATTGGGTAATTCGGCGCGTTGGTGGCAGGTGGGGTTGAGGATTGCAGTGTTTGTTATTAGGAGAAGGTAGTGTCGTTGATAATTTTGGTTACCCCTTCCCGAATAGATAGAACTCTGTCTATAGAAAGGGAAAAAATCGCATATCTCCGCTTACAATTACCATCGACATCGGACGAATTTACTACACGTGCACAGCAGAAACATCTTGCTCTCTCTTGGGTCTCTCTTGCGCCTGTGTGCGGAGTGATGCTAACGTGCCGTGACGTGGGGACGGGCTTGAGATGGGAGAGGGTGAACGGAAAGAAGTCTGAAGCCTGTTTAGAGATCGGGTTGCCGCCCGACCGCTGTTATGAAAAAACTATTGCAAGCTATCTGACTGCACGCACCGCTGCCGTGGCGCCTGCTGGTTTTGCGCCCGTTCTTGTCGTCTGCTGCTGATATTTTAAGCCGTCGGCCATAGAGAGTCATCGCGAAGACGACCGACCGACGCCGTAGATGCCCGAAGTTTGTCGTCGGCGGAGATTCCCAAATTTAGTCGGTGGCGGAGATTCCCGAAGTTTGTCATCGGCGGAGATGCCCGAAGTGCATGGCGGCGGAGATTCCCGAAGTTTGTCGGTGGCAGAGATGCCCGACGTTTAGTTCGGCGACGGCGATGACTGAATTGCGTCGTCAGCGGTGATGCCCGAAATACGTCGGCAGCGAAGATACCCGAACAAACAGCGCACTCTTCGGACGGCGGTGAAATTGTGCTTGTTGCGTTTTTATGCCCAGTTAAAAAGATGTAAAACTGAGTTTTACAGCCATGAGCCGGAAGAGAAATGATAGCAGGCAGAATGGGCGCGTTGTACGGCGCGCTCTATATACATAACGATCGACATGCAGTCACTCCAAGCAATGATGATGGCGTATCGATGAACTCTGAGAGAATAAAGCGAGTGGGGCGAAGAAGATTGCGTCAGCAGATTTCAAACGAAAGTTTGTTCTTACTGGAGGTGTTGCCGACCTGTGTTAATTGCACGAGCAATGACCGGTTTTACCTGCTGTTCTTACTGAGACGTTCGCTCATATCGTGATTGTATCTTAACCTCATAGTACCACCCTCTCCTCCCCTTTTCCACATCATTCCCCACTCACACTCATATCCCTCTCTCCTTATTCATCTTCATTTCATATCCTTTTCATCCTTCTCTTTATGCAGTTTCACTCTCTCGCTCTTACTCTTGCATCATTTCCATCACCCGATCTCTTCTCCCTCCCCCCATAGCCCGATCCTTCTCCCTTCTTAACACCCTTCATTGACACTCGCACCCTTCTCCCTTCTTAACACCCTCCATTGACACTCGCACCCTTCTCCCTTCTTAACACCCTCCATTGACACTCGCACCCTTCTCCCTTCTTAACACCCTCCATTGACACTCGCACCCTTCTCCCTTCTTAACACCCTCCATTGACACTCGCACCCTTCTCCCTTCTTAACACCCTCTATTGAAACTCGCACCCTTCTCCACTCACTCAAACATTCTTCTTAGCACACACTTTCTCTATCTCAAACTCCTACCACACTCTCTTCTTCCTAGACGCCGTCCCACACTCCCCCTCTTCCCCTATGCTCTCTTACACGCCACTATCTCTCTCATTCTCTCCCGCTCTATCACCCTCTCCCCTCGCGTTCTTCCTCGGTCATCACCCCTTTCATTTTCACCGCCGCGAGTAGACGTCTAGGAGACCGTAAAGAACGGGTTGAGATTAGAATCGGGCCGTTTGTTACGGAGTCACGCCGCCATTCGTCGCCGACCTGTGTTAATTTCACGAACAATGACCGGTTTTACCTGCTGTACGCTGCATGCATGATGATGACGATGATGATAAGATGATGTGAGAGTGAGCATGCAGCTCTGAGCATCGCAAATATTTGCTATCCGATATCATCATCATTTTCCGGGGTTATTATATACGTATACGGGGTTATTGCCCCGTGCACGAGAAAGTGAAAATGAGGGGGAGAAGAAGAAGAAGAAGAAGAAGAAGAGGAGGAGGAGGAGGAGGAGGAGGAAGAAAATGAACAGGAGGAAGAAACCCAACAACAAAGACACCAGCAATGAGGGTGAGCATAACGTAAGGCTTGTGATGACAAAAAACGTGGAAAGAAGGAAAGATTATGAAGTGGATGAGAAGGAGGCGGCGGAGAAGGAGAAGGAGGAGGAGAAAGAGAAGTGGAACGAAGAAGAAAATATAAAAGCATGAGAATGGAATGGGAAATGATGACAATGAAAAGAAACCTGATGGAAACTACAAAAAGTTAAATCAGGTTAGGGGGTGAGAATGAGAGAGCGAGAGCGAGAGAGCGCGCGCGCGCGCGCGCGCGAGAGAGAGAGAGAGAGAGAGAGAGAGAGAGAGAGAGAGCGAGAGAGAGATGGACAGGAGGAATAGACGAAGCACGTGAACATAGACAGCATCCACCTGCCTGCACACCTGCAGTTTATCCAGCGCCCGTTGCCATGACGACGGCCTCTGCTGCCGACTTTGAGCCCTAGCAGACGTTATTTTACGCAAGGCGCCGCGTTTCTAACTCGACAGACGCTCCATGCGGTTAGCACGACCCCGCTGCTTCCTCCCTCCTCTCTCGACCACCCTCCTCGGAACCCCGTCCTCCGATCTCCTTCCCCCGGCTTGCACGCGCATGAGAGCTGTTTGCATTGGCATCGCCTCCTCGACACATCAGGGGTACATGTGTTATGTTGTTGTTAATGTTATAACAGTCGTAATGTGGATGTTGACGTTAGAGAGCCGATGTTAATAGTAATGTTAATATTGATGTTAATGTTAATATTGATGTTATTGTTAATATTAATGTTAATATTGATGTTAATGTTAATATTGATGTTTATATTGATGTTAATGTTAATATTAATGTTAATATGATGTTATTGTAATATTAATGTTAATATTGATGTTATTGTTAATATTAATGTTTATATTGATGTTAATGTTGATGTCGCTGTGAGTCGCATCGGGTGTCAATTATATCACGACACCATTGTTTGACATCGTGATCTATTTCACAGCAAATTGTTTGACATAATGTGTACGCCCGATAATTGTGTTACCGCGGTAATGTACTCCTCATAATATCACCGCAGCTTTCGAGGATGTCGTCTGACTATCGCCGTGACGTCACCGGCCTGGCAGACGCTCTCCCACGTGACGCGCGTTCTCCATTCGAACGGAAATCCCGCAAGTAATACGCAATTTCGACGCGCGGGTCGTGCGCACACGAATAGTCGTCTGCTGTAATTTCGGTGATCATCGGCCGGATGATTGGTTTTTGCGGGGCCCCGCGCGGGCATGTGGGTGCGGAGCGGCGGTGGGGGTGGGAGTGGTTGTTGTGCTGAATGCAACATCGCTATTGATATTAAAACGTGCCATATTGAAATTCCTCGTCGGGTATCAGTAACAGCATCTCTCAATCGACAGCATCATCATCGCTGCCTTGATGGCAGACGGCGCTTCATAACATCTCAGGATGGGCTGGTACAGAGCAGCGAGATGCGCCCCGGCGTCGCTCGCCCGCCTCGTCCGCAGCCGCTCGTCACGGAGTCGGCGCCCGACTATAACGCCTGCGTTTCTATTCTCGGTCGCGGGAAGCTGGGAAGATGAGGGAGAAACGTTTTCAGTGCGATTACTCGATGTTTCTGCTGGAGATTAAAGCACGGCGCCTGGTTTTACGGCTTGCTGCGGGCTCGCTGAACTAGCGCGTTGCTCGAGACGAGCTCGTATATACATTGCTTTACCGTAGGGTCAGGATTAGACCGGGGGGGGGGCTGAATGTTAGGTTCAGGAGTTGATGTTTGACTTGGCGTCGATGGACATGTGGCGAAGCGGAGTTCCTGACCGTCTCTACGGGACGCAGATCCACTGTCACCTACCCCCGTGTGTTAAAGGAGGCCTATACTGTCTCTACGGGACGCAGATCCACTGTCACCTACCCCCGTGTGTTAAAGGAGGCCTATACTGTCTCTACGGGACGCAGATCCACTGTCACCTACCCCCGTGTGTTAAAGGGGGCCTATACTGTCTCTACGGGACGCAGATCCACTGTCACCTACCCCCGTGTGTTAAAGGGGGCCTATACTGTCTCTACGGGACGCAGATCCACTGTCACCTACCCCCGTGTGTTAAAGGGGGCCTATACTGTCTCTACGGGACGCAGATCCACTGTCACCTACCCCCGTGTGTTAAAGGGGGCCTATACTGTCTCTACGGGACGCAGATCCACTGTCACCTACCCCCGTGT
>NW_014577475.1:227145-238660 GCF_000485595.1 Priapulus caudatus
TCACACAACACGCACTTTAACACACTCTCTCTCTCTCTCTCTACCCCTCTCTTTTCTTCTCTCTCTCTCATTCCCCCTCTGTCACACAACACGCACTTTAACACACTCTCTCTCTCTCTCTCTACCCCTCTCTTTTCTTCTCTCTCTCTCATTCCCCCTCTGTCACACAACACGCACTTTAACACACTCTCTCTCTCTCTCTCTACCCCTCTCTTTTCTTCTCTCTCTCTCATTCCCCCTCTGTCACACAACACGCACTTTAACACACTCTCTCTCTCTCTCTCATCCTCTTCCACCATTGTCGGTGTCGCATCCACTGTTGCTATAATGCCTCTACGTTAGAGGTGTGTGTGCGTGCGTTGGTGCAGCACAGGTCGATCAGCTCGTATAGTGAATTATCTCGCTATTTACGCGCATACCCCCACGGCCCTGCTGTCACCGCCGGCTGGCTCGTCATGTATCACACCCTCCAACAACGCTGCCAGGATAACTATAATCACGTACTCTAAGCACCGTGCGGCTATTGAACGAGGGAGATCGGGGCGGATAGCAGCAAGCAACGGGAACTATATTGTAGGTGCTGTCTGATGTCTGTGGTATAGGTGTGTATGCGGGTGGCGTGAAAGTTCCAGGGTGCGTGGATGCACTTGTCCGCGTAGCACTGCCGCCATTGTCAAGTCATGCGTGTGACCCAGCAGCCCTGTCCGCCGTGATCTTACCAGTACATACTATTGCAGAGTTTGCTGCGTGAAATATAGCGGCTGGCCCCTACGTTACGAATATGGTTACTAACTTTGTGACACACGCTGGTCTCCACGTTGCCATGGTTACTAGCTGTATTAAATATGCGTAACTATGGGTATAACTACTACTACTACTACTACTACTACTACTACTACTACTACTACTACTACTACTACTACTACTACTCCTAGCTTTATCAGACTTCTCTTGACTACGTACGTTACCATGGTTACTAGCTGCATTATTTTACTGACCTCTATGCTACTATTGCGCATGGAAGCATAATATAGTCAATGAGGAACTTCATATTTTACAATATATAGTTCCTCGCTTCATTATATTTGTTAGTCCCTTATATACGTTTTACATCCTCATGATTCCATGATATATATCAGAAGTAGATAATAGGGAATCCCTATTATCTACTTCTGATATATATATATATATCGCTGGTAATGTTACTAGTTGCTGGTGTCATTATTATTGTATCAGGATTGAATAATCATAGATCTATTATTAATCACTCCTGATTGTATTTATAGGTTAATTACTGGCTGCTTAGTGCATCGTAACTGTTATAGCTGCGGTATTGTTGCTGTCACATGATGCCTGATGCTTGTCACTACTGTTATTTGCATTGATAGTCATTACAATAAATGCATAGAAATAGCCCCCGTCATGTGCCAAGAGAAAATATACATAAACATGGCTGTGATTCGTCCACTATGTGAATGATCGTTGAGGTAAGCACGCGGGTTCTCGCCCCCCTGTATCGGCACAATAAGACAAGGTGATGGTTACAAAAACCATCTCTGTGTCGATCGCTTTGTCTCTTCCAACCTTCCTCTACTTCTCCCTCTTTCCCGTGCCATCCTCATCCCATCTCGCCCGTTCTTCCGTCGACCCTCGTAATGGTGTAGCATCATTCGATGTGACATTCGCGTGCGTGCGTGTCCTGCCGTGTCGCACACTACGGTCGCCTGTCCTGCCGTGTCGCACACTACGGTCGCCTGTCGTGTCGTGTCGCACTGCAATGAACTAGAATCGGCGTTGAATTTTGGTGGTGGGGGTAGTATAGCCATACACTTGAGTCTAGTCGAGCGACCCTAACTCTGTAACAATGTATATTGTATAGACCTCAGCCGTTCTGGTCAGGAATAGTTACAGCGGCTGCATGGGCCAAGCGCTCTGACGAGCCCGTCGGTCAATATTATCGCCCCAGACGAGCGAGTCTAAGCTGTTCACTTGCCGCTGTGGACACGCGAGCGAATTAGGTCCGCGGGTGTTATCTCGTACGTAATGTGAGATCCAACTAGCCGACAGCTCCGTGTCGGGTGACCATCCGGTATATACGCATCGCATCGCGGATCGGAACCATGCATGGGCGGTGCTTCTTTCTCCATCCACCTCATCCCCGTCTTCTGTTCTCTGTCTGTCTGTCTGTCTCTCGCCGGCGTGCTACCTCTCTCTCTCTCTCTCTCTCTCTCTCGCTCTCTTTTTCGCTCTCTCTGTACCACCTCCCTCCCACTCTCTCTGCATTAACTATTTCTTAGAGCTTCTTTCTCTGCACTCTTTTTGTTTCCAGCTCTGTCTGCCTGCATACGTACGTGCCCGCGTGCGTGCGTGTCTGCGTGCATGCGTGCTCACGTGCGTGCGTGTCTGCGTGCGAGCGTGTCCGCGTGCATGCGTGCGTGTCCGCGTGCATGCATGCCCACGTGCGTGCGTGTCTGCGTGCGTGCGTGCGTGTCTGCGTGCATGCGTGCCCGCGTGCGTGCGTGTCTGCGTGCGTGCGTGCCCGCGTGCGAGTGTGTCCGCGTGCGAGCGTGTCTGCGCGCGTGCGTGTCTGCGTTCGTGCGTGTCCGCGTGAGTGCACGTACCGGCCGCCGCCAATCAAACCTTGAGCCTCCGCGTTGCACGCTGAGCAGCATTTTCGGACAGCGTGACGCAGCCATGACGCTTGCCCGACGCAAACATGACGCTTGTACGACGCAACCAATGTTTCTAGCCCTCGCCGTGCTGTGTACAGCAGCAGCAGCATGGGGGAACAGCCGTGTGACCTAGCTGCTACTGCTGCTGCTGCTGATGCTGATGCTATTACTCCACGCACGCATTCTCTAGTATCTCTAGGCTACTTACTACACAGACGCTACTATATTACACACTCCCTGCCGCTGCTGTGCAGGGCGAATGTTGTGCGCCAGCTCTCACGGCCTCGCCTGCCGTGTGTCCGTAAATGTTTAATGTACAGCGAGGAGCGACGTCTGGCTGACTGTACAGCGCGAGTGGCTGCGTCAGAGCTGCCCCCCTCCCCCTCTCTTTCTCTCCCTATCTCTCTGTCTCTCTCTCTCTCGCTCTCTCGCTCTCGTTCTCTGCGGCTTAACGTGATAAATTAGCTATATAAAGTAGACAGGTAAGCAAATAACGTAGACAGTAGGGATATAACGTAGACAGGTGGGTATATAACGTGGGCAGGTATAGGTATATAACGTATCCATGTAGGTATATAAAACGTGGGCAAGCAGATATACCAACAACATCGTGCCACGTTTAAAACAAAAAACCCGACGCACAGCACAAAGGTCGTGTCCTGACGAATAAACTAGAACCTCTGTGTTTTACCCCATCTATAATTCCCCACCCTATAAGTTCACAAATAGTCCGCCAACGCCAGGCTACTAGTCATGCGGGGATCAACATGATGTCGGTGCGCCAACATGGCGTCGGTGCGCTAATATGGCGTCGGTGCGCCAACATGGCGTCGGTGCGCCAACATGGCGTCGGTGCGCCAACATGGCGTCGGTGCGCGAGGTAGTAGGTAGTTGAGTTTAATAGGTGCGCCAGCCAGCTCTAAAACGACGGAGACAGAGTTGAGTGCACACTTGTTCGCTGTGAAATGAACCGCGGCCATGCAGCACGGGCGGCTACGCTGCGCCCGCCGTGTTCTCTCGTTACGCGACTCTGCCGTGCATGAAATCACACAGCAACCTCGCAACATTGCCGCGTGTACGTACGACGATAAGCAAAAAGGTTTAAAAAAAAGCTAGCACTAAACCAAACACTAACTATAATACCTACACTAATCTCAACTAATACTAACCAAAACGCTAACCCTAATCCTACTCATGCATGGCCTCACCCCCATTTACCCCATCTCTCCCTTGTCACCACCCACCACTCGTCATAAATGACAGTCACAAACGACCGAGCCTATCACCCCCCGCGGGAGACAGAGAAAATAGTCGGGGTAAAGAAAGGCTCGCTGTTAGGGGACGAGCGATCAAAGGGCGAGGCAAGAGTCGCCGCGCCTGTAATCCCTCTAACATTCATGAAAGCGGCGGCGGCAGCAGCGGCAGCAGCAGCAGCGGTGGCGTCCCGCGAGGGGAGACGCACGCAACGCGGACAAACATTGTCCTACTAAATCATTTGTCACAAAGAAGAAGATGTAGAAGAAGAAAAGGCAGAAATTATAGAGGATGAACAAGAAGAATAAAAAACAGGAAAATGAAGAGAAAGAGCAAGAGAAAAAGTAAGATAAAACGAGAGGAAGAACGGGGGAGGAGGATGAGGAGAAGGAGGAGGAGGGGGATGTGGTAGAGGAGGCGGCTGAGAAATGCTGAGGGAGGCTGAGGGAGGCTGAGGAAAGCTGAGGGAGGCTGAGGAAGGCTGAGGGAGGCTGAGGGAAGCTGAGGTAGGCTGAGGTAGGCTGAAAGAGGGTGAGGGATACTGAGGGATGCTGAGCGATACTGAAGGAGGCTGTGGGATGCTGAGCGATACTGAGGGAGGCTGAGGGATGCTGAGGGAGGCTGGGTGATGCTGAGGGACGCTGAGGGATGCTGCTGCTGCGCGCTACGCGTAAATAAGCAGCCCGGCTTCGTTAATCGAACCGAACAAACATAGCGGGACACGGAATCTGTTTGCACGCCGGCGAGGCTGTATTCGTAATAGATTCGCTGCTAACAAAAGCATCTCGATGCGATGCATCCACGAGTACGCGCGGGCGGGCGGCGCCAGGGGTGGCGGCAGGGGTGGCAGCAGGGGTGGCGGTAGGGTTGGCAGCAGGAGTGGCAGCGTGCGAGAGATGAGTGATGCCTGCGTGACATATAGATAGAGAGATAAATAGTAATAGGTCTTTTTTTATATATTTATCTCTCTATATTTATATTAATCGGGTCTCTTTTATACTCTGTTTTCGTGCACACATACACGCACACGCATGCACACACACGCGCGCGCGCACACACACGCACACGCACGCACACACACGCGCGCACGCACGCACGAGTTCTTTCCTCGTTCCCTCTCTCTCCTTCTCGCGCACGCCACGGCATTTATGTAAAAATATCAATAAGCACTTGCTCATGATGACGCACAATGCATAGAACTGCCTGTTGTCGGTCAATACATGTTATATGGTAGGCGGCCGACTTTTTGAATCAATACGATTTACAGCACTCTTGGTCGCGTCCCGACACATGCGGTGACACAGAGGACAAGGACAGGGGCGGGTGGGTGACGGTGGTGACAACGACGACACGGACATGGGCGGGTGGGCGACGGTGGTGACAACGACGACATGGACATGGGCGGGTGGGTGACGGTGGTGACAACGACGACGTGGGCATGGGCGGGTGGGCGACGGTGGTGACAACGACGGCATGGACATGGGCGGGTGGGTGACGGTGGTGACAACGACGACATGGACATGGGCGGGTGGGTGACGGTGGTGACAGAGAAAGTACAGACATGGGACGATGGTGACAATGGCGGCGTTGACGCTGTTAACTGACATGTGACACAGCAGGGTATTTATTCAGTGCAATGCCCAGCGCTCTATTACTTGTACACCAGCAGATGAATATACCTAAATGTTCGAGCGTGTATGCGCGTGTATGCATGTACCCATGCGTGCGTCAAACACACGTATAAATGCCTATGCGTGCGTGTACGCGCGTGTATATGTGCCCACGCGTGCGTCAAACGCGCACGTATAGATGTCTATGCGTGCGTGTATGCGCGCGCCCACGGGCAATACGGTGCGCGCAAGCAGAGAGAGTTACTCACGCGTGTACGAATACATGCATGCGCTTGCGTGCACACGCGTGTATGTGAATGTCAATAAGCTTCAGATGCGCGTGCGTGCGTGCGTGCGTGCGTGCGTGCGTGCGTGTCAACGTGTGTGTGTATGTGTTGTGTGTAGATGATTTGCGCATGCCTATCTATATACGTGTGCCTTTGCGTGTACTTGCGCATGTGGATGGGCATGTACATATATGCATGTCTGTGTGTGCGTGCACGCGTGTCTAACGTCGCATCACTGCGACGATGAATGAATGACAGTAATCTCATATCTATCTACAGCTGTAAAGATACACAGGTGGTTAAGCTTATGCAGCTAACAAGGCGTTAGTGCCACACCACGTCTGCCAGCTGACAACCATCAATCCACCGCCTTACACACAAAGATTGATGCAGGGACAATGTTAATCACCAACTAACGCAGCATCACCTAGACTGCTGCTGCGCTGTCTCATCGACTGTTACTCCCTTCTCCCTGACAATTCGTCTGTTACTGAACGTGTCTGTTGCCAAAGCCAAAACAGGCAAATGCAAAAGGAAACGCAATGAAAGAAAAAGTAAAGAGTCACGAGTCTATGCTTCACATAGCAGAGGACCAAGACCATGACGCCTTGAGATGTCTTCTTAAATTGTCTGACCTGTCTCTACAATTCTTAAACAGAACACGTCTGCTACCAAAGCAAAAAAGGAGAAATGTAAAAGGGAACGCAATGAAGGCAAAGTAAAGGGTCGTCAATCTATGCTGATGCTCCATAGCAGAGGATCAAGACCATGACGTCATCATTGAAGCCAGCGAGTACACCGCGATGCTACCTTGAAAGAAGATTTCGCTTGCATTTATCCCTACCCAGCGTTGCAGGGCGTCGAACGCCCCAGGGTGTAAGTACGTATAGGCCGAGAATTTGATTTCTGATTTCTTGTTGTAAAATTAGTAGCAATGGCTATTACATTTATAACACGCTCATAAACGTCACAGATACGCGTACACGTTTATAAACCAATAAAGTCGCAAAATGACCCCCTTTTCATTAATTTATCCGATTACGAAGAACGAAAGATCTTGTGAAAATGGCATTTTGTTGCGAAATTGTTGCGAAATTGCTGCTCATTGTATGGCCGTAACCCTGGTCGCACATATACACGCACAGCAATAAACTCGTAAAATCTCTCCCAGGCCCCTGTTATTCTTGAATCTCGGTGGGCACCAGCAAACAAAGAATCGGAGACAGAGGTCGTATCTTGCGTCAGAGAGGTCGTATCTTCCGTCAGAGAAGTCGGATTGCAGTCGCTGAATTGCCGCAAAATGCATACACACGATAAACCAGTAAAAACACCAGAAATAGTGCGGCGACGAGTCACGATTATTTTGCGGGAACATTGTGTGTAAGTTACTGCGTGAAGTGTATAAAATTATCATTTTGTTTGTTCAAATTGACTACGTCACGAATTTGCTATGGTGTATATTTGTAAAAATGTTGTTGCCATTTTTTACATTAAAAGTAAGTACTAACGGGACTAAATTTATCGTCAAATTCTTACCTGATAATTAAGATTGTTTCTCAACTAGTTAAAAAACTAAAAAACCTGGATGATTTGATATTAATGAACCTGACATTAATTGCTTGCTATGAGCTATGTATGAGTCACGAGCGTATGTTTGCATCGAATAATATAGTAAAATAGGAAGCAATTTAACCATAAAGAGTTAAACAGAATTACTTGCATTTTGTGAAAAAGTGGAAATATTTTTTTTTACTTTTACTATTTACCGGTGACGTAATCACTTTAAACGAATAGGACTTGGTTTAGAATTAGAATTAGAGCTAAGGATGGGGTGAAGATAATGTTATGGTTAGAGTTCGGGATGGTTAGGAATAGGGGAAGGTCAGGAATAGTGCCAGGGTTAGGGTCAATATTATAGTTAGGTTAGGGGTAGTATAACTATAAGTGTAAGGGTTAGGGTAAGAATTAGGGTAAGGGGTAGGGTAAAGGTTAGGGTTAGGGTTAGGATTAGGATTAGTGGTAGGGTTAAGGTTAGGGTTATGGTTAGTGGTAGATGTAGGGTTAGGTTTAGGGTTAGCGGTAGATGTAAGGTTAGGTTTAGGGTTAGCGGTAGATGTAGGGTTAGGATTAGAGTTAGCAGTAGATGTAGGGTTAGGATTAGGATTAGTGGTAGGGTTAAGGTTAGGGTTAGGGTTAGCGGTAGATGTAGGGTTATAGGTTTAGGGTTAGCGGTAGATGTAGGGTTAGGTTTACTGTTTTAGGGTTAGCGGTAGATGTAGGGTTAGGTCTAGGGTTAGCGGTAGATGTAGGTTTAGGCTTAGGGTTGGCGGTAGATGTAGAGTTAGCTTTGGGGATAGGGTAAGGGTTAGCGGTGGATGTAGGGTTAGGTTTAGGATTAGGGCTACAGCAGTTACTATTTCTGTTGTAATTTAGGCGCACGCATAATACCCACGCACCCCTCCTCGCCTGAAGGAAGATGATATCGCTCATGGGACCCCTCTTCAATTACAAAGATGGTATTTCTCATGCACCCGACTTTCATAGAGACCTCTTCCTTTTTCATCCTGTGCACTCATGGTATTTTGCAGGCTGCGCGAGTTTGTGTACCAAACAAAATGGCGCAGATTATGAAATCTTACCACGCGACGCACGCTACCAATCAGATAAACAAGGAAACGCCGCGCGCGTTCAATCTAACGCGGCGTTGTCGCAAATAGTGAGATTCGTTGACGCAAACCTTCTCATGTTTGCTTGGTTTGTTACAGGAGATACACTCGCTACAGAATCAGTATTAGCTCCACATACACACGCTCACAGTAATGCACACACACACGCGCCGTCATTGTGTGTTAATTATCTAGATTGCTCGAGCACACAAGCACACACACGCACACGCACACACGCACACGTACTTGCACGCACACACACGCACCCCCCTCCCCCACACACATGCCTACCTTGCTCCACAGGTGGCGCACGTGCTTTAGGCGCACGCGGTTGTTGACCATGACATCATAGACCCCGCAGACGGCCAGCACGGTGACGCCTTGCTCCTTCGTCAGCAGACTCGCCGTCGCAAAGACGAGCGTCAGCGCCAGGTAGCGCCAGCGTCCCCGCGAGGGCGCGCCACCGTCGCCCACACCGCCGTCGTCGTCCGTCGTCGCGTTCGAGTTCCTATCACAGCCGTTCGATATGAGCCTATCACAACACTCGCACCAGAGGGCGCCAGCCACGCCACGCTTCGTCCCCACCGTCTCCCGTCGGCAACCCCTCCTCCCTCCTCCTCCTCCCTCGCAGTACCTCATATAAGAGAAGAGCGCGAGCACGAAGAACAGACACGCGCCGACGTCGGCGCGGCCGACCAGTCCGGCGACGGCCTCCGTGTGTATAGGGTGCGCTGCGAACAGCAGTCCGGCGACGAGCGTCGGGTAGTCTCGACGCAGCAGCCGACGCGCCAGCTTCGTGAAGAGCGCCGTGACGGCAGCGTGCAGCAGCACGTTGGCGAGGTGGTAGCCGCGCGGCCGCAGCGCGCCCAGCCAGTAGTTGAGGCGGAAGGAGAGCACGCATAGCGGCCGGTAGGACTTGTGGCTGCCGCTGTGCGCGAGCGGCGTGCCCCAGAAGTCGTCGAGAAAGATCGCCGAGAGATGCGTCTCCGGGAGAAGGTCTTGGTTCGTCTTGATAGCGCGGCTGCAAGAGAGAAGAGGAAGCTTAGCAACGACCAATGAGGGCGAGGCAGAGATGTAGGAGGGAGGAGAGAGGAGGGGAGAGGCTGCAAGAGAGAAGAAGAAATGCGTGAGCGTGTGCTCTAGCAACAGCGAATGAGGAGGGAAAAGAGGAAGGAGAAGAGAGGAAGATCGCGGAAGGAGAGGAGTCTCCGGCAGCAGGTTCGTCTTGAGGGCGAGTTCGCACGAGAGAAGAAAGACGTGAGCATGTCACGTATCACACGCAGAGGAAGAAGATTCGGCGGAAAAGGAGGATGAAGAGAAGGAAGCCTAAAAGAAGATTAAGAATAGGAGGACGAGGATATGCCAGGAGGATGCGGAGGAAGAGGAGGAGAAGGAGGAGGAGGAGGTACACTCCCACCACGTCCTGAAGACAGTAGCAGCAGCAGCAGCAGCAGCAGCAGCAGCAGCAGCAGCAGCAGCAGAAGCATCATCATCATCATCATCAGCAGCAGCAGCAGCAGCAGCAGCAACAACACACAGCGACGAGACCCCGCCCACACGTTTTTCGTCGTTCGCCTTTTTAAGTCGATATATCTGAAATAGTTTTTCTCTGTGTGTCTGTATGCATACCTGCGTGCGTGCGTGCGTGCGTGCGTGCGTGCGTGCGTGCGTGCGCTTTTTTTTATTAGCTACAGCGTGGGCGTAAAGACCCAGACAAGCGTTATTGAATACCCCACCCGCTCGCTCGCACGCACCGCCGAAAAAACATCACAGCACCGGAATGTCAATAAGAAATTTTCGCGTGGCTGTCGACGACGGCTGTCGCGACAGCGATATCGAATAAAAGTGTCAATGACACTATAGCTCACCTTGGGTGTGATAGAAGAGGGAGATGATGTTTAAAATTTGTGTTTCATTTATGATGGACCAAAATGTGATCAAATGTCCTTATTCCCTGTTTTATATACTAATAGAAATTTCTCTGTTTTGTTTCAGGGTTAGTTTTGATGCGAAAATAAATGTTTCAGATCTGAAAGTCTGAAATCTGGGCGAGAGATGGCGCTACGCCTAAATGACCGCCATTTTGGTTTTCAATTATCGCGCAAATAAAAGCAATAAAGTATTCCAGTCAAATTACTGTAACGAAGAATCTAAAACACAATATTACACGTAGGTATGATTAGGTAGGTAGGTAGGTAGGTAAATTTAACAAAATCGAATGAATCTAGATGGCCATTTTCATTTTTGCCAAAAAGTGAGCGTGGCTCGAAAGTAGGTCGACTGGCGTGCTCCAAAATAGGACGTTCAAATCCCTCCCATGAGTAACAACTGTATGCAATTTTAAACATGTGGGTCAAACGGTTCTGAGTTATCGCTGACCGTAGGCAGACACTGAAATGCATAGTGAAATTGGCAAAATCTACCTAAGTTGCATAATTTAAAAAAAATATCAAAATCCCTGTGATATGTTTGGGGCCAGTCCTTATTCATTCACATACCAAAAATGAGCAAAATCCGTTGAACCTGAACTGACTTATGGCCATTTCCATTTTTGCCAATACCCATAGGAGTAACAAATGTATGCAATTTGAAACATGTGGGTCAAATGGTTCTCAAGTTATCGTTGACCGTAGCCAAATGTTGACGCACGGACGTACGACGGACGACACCCCATGGCAATAGCTCATACTGACGATATCATTGTGAGCTAAAAATAGAGAGAAAGAGAACGAGAGAGAGAGAGAGAGAACGAGAGAGAAAGAGACAGACAGAGAGAGAGAGAGAGAGAGAGAGAGAGAGAGAGAGAGAGAGAGAGAGGGGGGGGAGAAAGCATGAGAAAGAGGGAAGGGCAGAGGGTGAGACAGAGAACGTGAGAGAAACAGAGAAACAGAGAACGTTAGAGAGATACAGACACACATACACACACACCGAGAGAGAGAGAGAGAAAGAGAGAGAGAGAGAGAGAGAGAGAGAGAGAGAGAGAGAGAGAGAGGAAAGATATAAAGAGAATTTGTGAGACAGAGACA
>NW_014577475.1:238670-241827 GCF_000485595.1 Priapulus caudatus
CTCTCTCTTTCTCTCTCCCTCCTTCTCTCTCTATATAAATAAATAAATAAAATAAATAAATATATAAATATATATATATATCCCGCCTTTGTCTCCTCCCCTGCCCACCTCCCCCTGCCTCAGCATCTCATGCGTGGCGTTGACAGGAGTCGGTGGCGCCAGGGTGCCGCGCTCGTGCGCGCCTGCTCTCGTCTCTCCTGTCACATCGACCCGCCAGCTAGACGATTACATTACTGCTACCAAGTGTTTCGGCTTTATTTTTGCCCCCTCTACCTCCTCTTCGGATCGCAGGAAAAACTCATCTCCCGTCCGGCAGCCGCCGCTACTAGTGACGAGGAGTGCATCGGAGGAGGAGGGGAAGATGAAGCCAAAAGATGCGGTTTTTGCGATGGTATGCTTGTAGGTTACTGAAGGAAGGGGAGTTAGATTCGAGTGGAAGAGACGTACGAGCAAAGATAGCGATGAATATGACTAGAGAAAGAACATATCATGATGAGAGGTTGAAAAGATATCCTGTATATAGGGTTTGAAATGGAATTCACGATCAGTAAGATATCCTCGTATAAGAAATAACTTTAAAAACGTTCGGCAATATATTCGGTACTAGTGTTCGCATTCGAGCTAGTGCCTTGGGGAGCTTGAATAAAGTTAAA
Organism: Priapulus caudatus; assembly: GCF_000485595.1. Classification (NCBI taxonomy): domain Eukaryota; kingdom Metazoa; phylum Priapulida; class Priapulimorpha; order Priapulimorphida; family Priapulidae; genus Priapulus; species Priapulus caudatus. Next base: position 239,324 of record NW_014577475.1, read on the forward strand.
TGGAACAGAGAAACGTGTTATAATGAAGTAGCCCTTGAGGGTTAACACGTGCTTAACATATAGTGTTGATGTTACAGGTAAAATTAGAGCTATGACGACTCAATTAATTCCTCACAGAGCCAAAGAGAGGGCCATAGAGAAGGGAAAGAGTGAGGAAGCGAGGTATCGGGAGAGAAATGTGGGTTAGGGGCATAGATTATATACCCATTACAAATTATACTAACCCGGGAAAACAGCGTGTTAGCTAACTTCTAAACATCGTAGCGTTCGTCGAGCGAGTGCGGCTGTGACTATAATAAATCAGTCGTGCTATAGTGATTATATATCCTTAGTGTAGGCGTGCGGCGCTACATGTATACAGCTGTTGAAACATGAAATCCGAACGTCTTACGAGCACTTACGTAAGTCACGTCTGAATCACGTGCAGCAGTACACTTTTAGCTTGCATTCAATGGCCGCCGCGGTCTGTCACAGCTGGCATAGAGAGCTGCTACCCACTTTAGCAAAACGCAAACCAGCCTCTAACTGACTGAATGCGTTATAGTGTTCCCGCGCGAGTAATAATCGAAAATGGCCGGGAATGCGACGGGAGAAAGGTCGGTATACAAAAGGCACGGGAGAGACGGGCATACGAACGCGAGATATGACGTACGTGGACACAGTAATAGAAAGCGAAAAAGAGCGAGCGAACGAGAAGTGGGGCGAGAAGAAACGGAGAGAGAAGGAGAAGAAAACGTGCGGGAAGAAAGCGCGGCTCACAGATCGAAATCTCACTTCAGAATTTCGCCGGGATGCACTTAACGCGAGCTGGGAGACGCTGTATATAAGCTGCTGCTCTAACTAATAACCTATCCGGTTCTCAACAGGCAAATTGGCACGGACACGTTAGCCCCTAATGACTAAATTACCGACCAATATTGGCTAGTTCGGTGGCCATATGTCCGACGCTGTCCGCGGCCGGTTTACGAGTGGCTCCCGTCGCGGCTACATATATGTGTTTGCTCTCCCACGAAACACAAACACACCTTCGCCGCATGCGAATTGTCCCTCTGGTGCGAATGAATGGCTAGAATTTTCCTAACTGGCCGCACGTATACATAGTTGTGTACACAGAGATGAAGTAGCGCGTATTATGTATCTTGTCACAACGCTGGTGGGCTAAGGCTCTCTCCTCCTCCGTCTCACTTTTTATGTGTCCCTCCCTTCACCTCTTCCTCTCTCTCTCTCTCTCTCTCTCTCTCTCTCTCTTTCTCTCTCTCTCTGTCTCACTCACTCACTCTCTTTCCTTTGTCCCCATATCTTTTCCTCGGTCGCTTTTCTTCTCTCCTCATTTTTCTCTCCCTACCTTACTCTCTTCTGTAGCTCTCTCTCTCTATCGAGTTCTCTTCCCTTCCCCTCTCTTTCTCTCTAGCTATTCCTATGCATGTCTATTGGGCTCGTCTTTTCTTGGGCCTTGCTCTATGCGTAGGAAATATATATTAAGCTAAGAATGTTTTTCGGGTGGCCGCTCGATTGCCCGGATGCATTGCCTTGCAATGATCCACTCCTTAAAGAGAGTTGAAGAGCAATATATACACAGCGCCGCTCTTGTTTTTCGCACAGCGTCGTAAGTGCGCATGCGCGAACAGGCGCTTCTAGTTATTTCGATGGCCGTGTAACTATTTTATTGGCGAGCAGATGTGGTGCAGCTAGAGGGCACTGCAATAACCAAACAGACTTCCCATAAACACAGCTATATACAGATCTGAGAAGAATTGCGCTCATATATAGACCTTTATATAGGACCTTTCTTCTGATAATCTCTCCCTCTCTCTCTCTCTCTCTCTCTCTCTCTCTCTCTCTCTCTCTCTCTCTCTCTCTCTCTCTCTCTCTCTCTCTCTCTTTCTCTCTCTATCTCCGCCACCCCTCTCTCGCTCCCTCTCTTACTTCCTCTCGTTCGTATTTTTACCGTATTATTTCAGCCGCTCTAACCACAATCACACTTGTGTACCTGCGCACGCGCGTTGTGTGTGTATGTGTGCGTGCATGCGCGCGCACTGCCTGGTGCTACTGCCGCCACGCGCAAAATTAATTCAGATGCACGAAGAGTAAATGTTGACAACGAAATGTCGGTGTCCCGGGGGGAGGGAGGAGGGGGAGGCGGTGCGGGGAGAGGGAGGAAGGGCAGGCGCCCAGGGGAGAGGGAGGAGAGGGAAGCGGCGAGGGGAGAGAGAGGAGCAGCGGTGAACACGAGACATTGACGAGCAATAACGAGTGACTGCTGGCTTTGTGTTAGAGAATCTCTTATACTCATGCTCTTATGTTAAGGAAGAGAAGATGGCGAGGGAGAGAGAGAGAGAGAGAGAGAGAGAGAGAGAGAGAGAGAGAGACAGCGCGAGAGAGAGAAAGCGAAAACCAGAGCGAGAGAGAGCGTGAGAGACAAACACAAACACGCATGCACTCACACGCACGCACGCACGCACGCACGCACGCACGCACGCACGCACGCACGCACGCACGCACGC
>NW_014577475.1:248881-249996 GCF_000485595.1 Priapulus caudatus
ACACACACATAGCCCCCCCCCCACACACACACACCGCCTCTGCTGCAATTACACAGTAAACAGAACATGGTACACTAATAACTCGATAGCTCTCTCCCCGCGTGCTCGATCACTGCTAGCTGTCAGCTTCAAAAGACGGCGCATCAGAGGAGGACACACAGAGAGGGGGAGGATGGGGAAGGAGGGATCGAGAGATGAAGGGAGGAAGGGTGGGAAGGAGGGAAATAGAAAAGGATGGCGAGAAAGAGAGAGAGAGAGAGAGAGAGAGAGAGGAGGGAAAGAGAGAGATAGGGGGATGCGAGGATGGGAAAGGAGGGGTGGAGGGAGGAAGGATGGGAAGGAGGGAGAGAAGGAAGGGTGACAAAGGAGGGATCGAGGGATAGAGGGAGGAAAGGTGTAAAGAAGGGAGAGAGGAAAGGATGGCGAAAGACAGTGAGAGAGAGAAAGAGGGGAAGGGTGGTTGGGAGGGAGGTAGAGAGGGAAAGATGGAGAGAGGGGGAGAATGGGTGGAAGGAAGGGAGGAAGAGACGGAGGAGAGAAGGGGAAAGAAAACGATAGAGAGGGAAACGATAGAGATAGGGATGGAAGAAGGGAGGGAGAGCGGGAGAGAGCAAGAGAGAGAAAGCGAGAGAGGAGGGTAAAAGGGATGGAGGGATATAGTGTCCTATCTGCGCTCCATCCGATGCCCGCCGCTACACCTAGCGGCAAGGAGCGGTAATAACACCCTAATTATTACTAAGACTAAGACTAATCAATTAATTATTCATAATTAATTATAATTATAAATTATAATAATAAAAAATAATTAATGCAAGCACTAAGAAAATCAACTATCTTAAACGACAAAATCATATCATCAAGTATCCCCGCTCTAATAAGAGTGAGAAAGGGAAGCAGGGGGAGACGGAGGGGGAGGGGGGAACGGGAGGATGCGATCTGTTTGACAGCCAAATGAAGCTTGGATTGCGGAATGATGAGGTTTTAACGAGGCGACTCGAGCGAGAGCGAGACAGCGGCGCTATTGACAGACAGGCGCGACTAACCGATCTGCTTACTTCATGTGTCTTCCCATCTCTCTCTCTCTCTCTCTCTCTCTCTCTCTCTCTCTCTCTCTC
>NW_014577475.1:251384-253098 GCF_000485595.1 Priapulus caudatus
TTTCTCTCTCTCTCTCTCTCTCTCTCTCTCTTCCTCTATATCTTTTTCTGTTCACCCTTTTCTCACTCTCTCCGTCTCTCGCTTTCTCTCTGTCTTTCTCTCTATCTATCTCTTTCCCCCTTCTCTGTCTCACTCGCTTCCTCACTCTCCCTCGCTGTCTCTCTGTATCTCGCTTTATCTCTCATTCTTTCATTCTCTCTCTTGCTTTCTCTCTCTCTCTCTCTCTCTCTCTCTCTCTCTTTCTTTCTCTCTCTCTCTCTTCGCGGGAATTTAAATAAAAGTGGAGTACAGATTAGAAAACGCTCCAGCAACTGCGCATTTTGTCGCCGGCTGACTTCATCGTTTATTATTCCAGACACTGTTATTATAAGCGTTGCCGCGAGGAAAGTGGAAGCGCCAAAGGAGGCAGTGGATGGGGAGATGGCAGTGGGTGGTAGCGGTGGGGGAGAAAGCAGGAGGAAGGTGGTGGTGGGGAGAAGGCAGTGGGTGGTAGCGGTGGGGGAGAAGGCAGGAGAAAGGTGGTGGGGGGGAGAGGCAGGAGGAAGGTGGTGGTGGAGGGGGAGGCGGCGAAAGAGGGAAGTGGAACCTTAAAAAACGCTGCAGCGTGTTTAACGATGACTCGCTACGTCCTTCCGGTGCAACAAACTCACGGCCCGACAAAAAACAGCCACGCCGGTGTTTTTTTTGTGTAAAAACGGATGTCACGCGGCCTCACGCTCCAATACGATGTTTAAGTTCTTTCTTCCTTTAAGAAATGGGGATACATTGAAGATGGCTCAATCTAATGTGACTGTGGAGAGGACCAGACTATGGAACATCTCGCGGAATGCCACCTATCACCAGAGCCCTGTAGACCTGGGGACTTTAAGGCTTTCGACCACCATGCCATGTCCTGTGTGCTGCAGTGGCTAGGTCTAATGGGGTGTAGTGACCCGGGAAGATAAAATTCTTTTTTCTGCAACTAGCATGAATCTTCATCTTCGTGCCCGTGGTGATAGTGCCGTGGTGCCGTGGTGGTGGATGAGAGGAAGGATGTCGCCAGGGTCGGAGAGTTCCCTGTGTATTGGCATATATGACGTGTGCGTTATTATATATGTCTGGTTAGACAGCAAGACAGAGACATAGAAAGAGGGAGAGAGAAAAGAAAGATAGAGCCAGCGAGAAAGAGAGAGAGAGAGAGAGAGAGAGAGAGAGAGAGAAGAGAGAGGGAAAGAGAGAGGAGAGAAAAGGAGGAGAGANTGAGTAAAGCTTAGCACGTCATTGTCACGCGGATTAACCCTAGCAGCGACGGCGGTCAGCCGGTCAGCTGTTCACATGGCGGGTATGTAGAGTCACTCGCAGACGATGATCGAAGTTTGACATGGAGCGTATGACATGGAACGTATGACACGGAACGCATGACATGAAACGCATGACATGGAACGTCACGCAGTCATGCAGTCACGCAGTTAAGCAGTCACGCAGTCACGCAGTCACGCAGTCACGCAGTCACGCAGTTAAGCAGTCACGCAGTCACGCAGTTAAGCAGTCACGCAGTCACGCAGTCACGCAGTTAAGCAGTCACGCAGTCACGCAGTTAAGCAGTCACGCAGTTAAGCAGTCACGCAGTTAAGCAGTCACGCAGTCACGCAGTCACGCAGTCACGCAGTTAAGCAGTCACGCAGTCACGCAGTTAAGCAGTCACGCAGTCACGCAGTCACGCAGTTAAGCAGTC
>NW_014577475.1:257053-258010 GCF_000485595.1 Priapulus caudatus
GACAGACAGACAGACAGACAGACAGACAGACAGACAGACACATACAGACACACAGACACCCAGACGGACAGACAGACAGACAGACAGGTGGGCAGACAGGCAGACAGACAGACAGGCAGGCAGTCAGGCAGGTGGGCAGACCGACAGACAGACAGACAGACAGGCAGATAAACAGACAGGCAGACAGACAGACAGGCAGACAGACAGACAGACCGACAGACAGACAGACACCCAGACAGACAGACCAGACAGACAGACAGACAGGCAGACAGATCGACAGACAGACAGACAGACATACATCGAGACAGGAAGACAGACAGACACACAGACAAAGAGACAGACAGACACACAGACAGACAGCGTGACTGCGTGACTGCTTAACTGCGTGACTGCATGACTGCGTGACGTTCCATGTCATGCGTTTCATGTCATGCGTTCCGTATCATGCGTTACATGTCATGCGTTCCATGTCATACGCTCCATGTCAGGCTTCGATCATCGTCTGCGAGTGACTCTACATACCCGCCATGTGAACAGCTGACCGGCTGACCGCCGTCGCTGCTAGGGTTCTTCTCTCTCTCTCTCTCTCTCTCTCTCTCTCTCTCTCTCTCTCTCTCTCTCTCTCTCTCTCTCTCTCTCTCTCTCTCTCTCTCTCTCTCTTTCCCGCTCCCACTTCATCTCCCTGCTCCCCGGGGTGCGCGGGAAATAAGCGCGTCTGTCGCGTAACTCGCTATAAGCGCCGCCACGAGTGCGAGCAGCGTCTGAGTAAAGCTTAGCACGTCATTGTCACGCGGATTAACCCTAGCAGCGACGGCGGTCAGCCGGTCAAAGAGAGAAGGAGAGAGAGGGGCAGAGAGCGAGAGCGGGAGAGAGAGAGAGAGAGAGAGAGAAGAAAGAGAAGAGAGAGGCGACAGAGAGGCGAGCGCACACGCGCACACTTTTCCCTCCCTCCCTCTC
>NW_014577475.1:259080-259595 GCF_000485595.1 Priapulus caudatus
CGAGGGAGGGAGAAGAGAGAGAGGAGGGAGATGGGGGAGAGGGGAGGGTGGGAGACGACGAGGGAGGGAGAAGAGGGTGAGGAGAGAGATGAGAGAGAGGAGAGAGATGACGGAAGGGAGAAGGTGGGAGACGCTGATAATGCTGCCCCCACCACCACCTGCAGCGGCGGTGCTAGCCAGCTCTCACATCTTCAGCCACACAGCTGGGAGCAATTTGTGCGAGGTGCTGTCGGCAGCGAGATACAAGCCATGTGCTTTATTACAGTTACAAGACCTACGTGAGAGCGCGAGAGAGCGCACACGAGAAAGCGAAGAGTGGAAAAGAAGGAGAGGGGAAGGAGGAGGAGGAGGATGAGGATGAGGAGGATGAGGAAGATGAGGATGAGCAGGAGGAGATCTAGAGAGACAGAGAAAGCCCAAAAAGGAAGAGAGGGAGAAGAGAAGGAGGGCAAAAGAGAGAGAGAGAGCGAGAGGAAGAGAGAGAGAGAGAGAGAGAGAGAGAGAGAGAGAGAGAG
>NW_014577476.1:0-14291 GCF_000485595.1 Priapulus caudatus
CCTACTGGCACTAAACATCAGCCGGGGCGCCACACCCCCTCAGATTCACTGTGCTAAGCTGATCTATAGCGTTTGCCAATACGCCTCATCCCCGATCGTCAGGGGTTCATCTTCTGATTCTGAATCAACGGAGAAGCCTGACATAATCATCGGTCTGAGTCAAGAATCACGGCTCAAAACTTCTGCTTCAGAAAGCTTGGCTTTGCTGCTACAGACGCCATTGTTGTTGTTGACTGCTGAGTGCTGCGCTCTGGTGGTTTAGTTGCGGAAATACCACGGAGCACAGAGAAATTCCCATGGTTATAGACGCATGTGCACATAGACTGGTACCCGTCGATCAGTTTCCACGCGCTAGCCACTACGTGAGTACGTGAGTACGTGGGTGTTGTACGTGAGTCTTAGCCGTTAGGCGAGGGTCATAACCGTTTGGCTGCCGGTTGCGCGTGCTGTAGCAGGAAACGACGGCTCATGTGCTATATGACCGGTACGCGCACCGCAGCGGCAAAAACTTCGCCGGCGCTGCGCGAACAGGATGGAGATCGATAAATCTCGCAGCTTTTCGTGTGCCATAAAGACTTGGTAGTGTCGGTTCATGGGATAGGCAAAGTATCTCTCGGCTACCTAACTTAGCTGCGCTAACGCTATAACTCTCCAGCGCGGGGCAGTCTAATACAGCTATTTGCCGTTTCTTTCTGTGGCGCAAGTTCCTCGAATCATCCTCGAGAGAGACTCGTCGCCCCATTCGTATTGGTTAGCGATAGTAATACAATAAGTTCAGGCGTGTAATTAAATAGATTAGAAATGGTTTTCTATAAGAAAAACTGCAGAATAGCGCCACCCAAAAAAATCAATTACGACCATTGTGAGTTATTCTCGCCCTACGTCGCATAATCGGCAAAGGTTTTGTGCATAGCGGCCACAGACGTCTGATTGACGGGCGATAACACCCCGTTTTACCTAACCGGTGGAAATGTTTCTAAATGGGGAGCAGCGGAGTTATATTGAATGGCGCAGGCAAGGTGCGCGAGAAGCGGCTCTTCGGCGGGCGCGATATCAAGTGCGGAAACGTCCAGATTCCAATAGCAAATGGGGAATATTCCCCCTTCTTTTACATTCGTCAGTAACGCGCTTGACCTTTGACCTTTGACCTCAGGCTTCGAATCGCAACTCGTTTTTCGGATTTACCGGCCCACCACGGTCCCAACTTTGCGAATTCGTACGTCGAGCCGGTCTAGATTTGTGCGCAACTGTTGACGGACGGGACGCACGCCGAACTGCCTCTATATGCGATTCTTACACACTGCATGCGGTGACTATTTGTCGAGATTTTAGCTAACAACGCAAGTCAAACGAGTAGAAATAGTTTTTTTATTTTTGAGATAGTATACATTATGGTTCATTCTGCTAGATCTGCATTAATTAGCTCTAGTAAGCCTCGATAGCCTGCGTTACAGTTGCGCGCCGCTGCGGCAATCTGTACAAATGGCTATGAGACTAATTAGAGCTGATCTGCAATAGGTGATGATACGCCCGACAGGCTGTGTGACTAACGTTCAATATACGGTCTCTTGATGTATGACCGTTTTCTTGGAGCTACATAGGTGTCAGGCTGTATAGACACCATCAGTCGGCACAGCCTCGTCAGGCTTAAGCTATAGTCCTGCATTTAGTGGGCATAGAGTATATTTACATCCCTGTAGGTTAGCTCTTAGTACTATAATCTGCGTACACGATAGCAGCCAGAGATATCTCGTGAAATCTGCAGGAAATGTTCTCTCCCGTGAAAATGTAAAGTAAAGTGGTAAAGAGAGGGTGGGTAAGGGTATTTTGCGTGAAACGTTACGTGGATCGGACCGTTTTTTATCCTGCGTGAACTGTTGAATTGCAATTTATTTTTGTCTGTGAACTGTGAATGGACGCTACCTTGCGTGAAGCGTGATTTAGCTTTTTATTTAGTCTGTCGAATGTGAATAAGAGGTCCTCTTTCCTCGTGAATCTTATGCCTGTCGAGGCGCGGATTTAGGCGCGTTTGGCAGCAGTTTCAGAAAGCCAGTCACAGCCCTCAAAATTCACGCAGAAATGCACGAAATGTGCCAATTTAAAAATCTTTTTCCAGGGGGGCATGCTTCCGGTACCCCATAGCTGGCAGTAAGAACATTATGGAAAAGCTATATATATGCACGCATCGCCACGCACGCACAGCACGCACGCACTGCACACGCACACACACATGTATAGCATGACTACTGCGGCAAGCATATTTAGAAGTGTTGTGTGATATTTAGCTAAACTTGTATACTTCTATGACCTTAATCTTTATGAGTCTGAATTTTAGCTGTGAAAACTGGATTATCCCCGTATAGAAAAGGCTCGTTGAGCTCGTGTGATAGGCACGTGTGATCGCATAGTGGGTCCAGGTTCGTGTACAGCAGATAGACGTGTGCAATATAGCAGCTTAAAGCCACAAACAGTATACAATTTTTTTTAATTTTGGCCTATAACCCTGAAATTACTATACGGTAACTCTATTCTTTAATAAACAGGCATCACCATAGATAGAATACACATACAGTAATATCTTATACTACCGAGGCACTACAGACAAGCGACTGGTTTACTAAATGCAGAGTAGCATATTACTGAGCGTGGGAGTTCTGGCAGAATCGCAGGGCAGGTTGAAAGGCAAACATGTGTGCGTTTAAGCAAACAGTGGCTAAGTAAGAACATGTCATAGAAGGTTACATACGTTGCATAATTATACGATGGCATTAGACTAGCGCACACAAATACAAAAGCCGTACAATAGTTTTAGCAGATATGCGTTTATAAGTGTACGGTCTGTAGACTACGCGAATACGCATTACAAATTGCTAGCAGTATAACAGCTACGCAGACCAATAATGCTTTTGCAGGCATAATCATACACCAAGCACATACCGACATAGCGGCCGTTACAATGCAGAGTACATATTTACGAGCGTGGAGTTCTGCAGAGTCGCAGGCAGAATCCTGGTCGGTGTCCAATGGTGACGGTAGCGGGGGTGATCCCCAGCAGGTGAGATCAAGCGGAACCTGTGTGCTGACAGCGTCGGGAGCTGTCAAGGCGAGCCGTGGAAATCTCGTGTCTGTCTTCTTTGTGCGAAACTGTTGCGTTATTTATCAGCAACTGGAGAATGCATGCCTGACTGTGGTCAAGGCTTTGTTGGCGTGGGATGGTTGCAATCCTGTGTCCTTCTGCCAGAATGTTATGGACAACTGATAGGTGAGACTTCCCTTTTTTAATTGGCGTGAGAACGGCGTCGGGAGTCTTTGTAGTATGGTAGAGGCGTGCGATATGCAGTTTCTCGATAGCCCTCTGTCGGGTAAGCCTTCTATTGGTACTAAAGTGTCATCGCAGCGCTTTTGTGTCATAATTCCGTGTTGCGCAGTGCACCGGACGTGTTCCGACTGCGCAATGCTGAAGGTATGGCACAGATTTGCCCTGGTTGGGTTGTGCGCACCCGGTGTTAAGAGGTCCGCTGTGGTTCACCACGGCGCCACGCGCTGGGGGGCGTGCGGCGGCTTGTCATAAGACTCGTCACCTGGGCCGTCGTACCTTTTACTCGTGGTCAGTGACTGGCCAGTTTCTTGGGAGTTTCGTGGTGCACCACTTTCACAGCTGTTACTTGACTGACATTGTCTAAACTAAATACCAAAGACCGTGTCGCTGGGTTTTTATACTAGGTTATTATCTCGATATGCTTACGTCAGCTACACTACCCTCGCACTTTCATCGTTGGGCGAAACATATTTATGGAGAGCAACTGTATAGAAACATATATAAAATAGCTATATCTTGATAACCGTGCGGCATTGAAGATTGGTTACCGTTCACACACAAAAAAAACTTTGATCGTTATAGTAGATACTAATCCGATGAACAGTCCGACACTATTAATGGCTAAGCTATAAGCGCAACTACGGCGTGAATTAAAAAGAAAACTTCGTGCATTATATAACTAGGCAATCATAATCATACAAAATATCATGAAGGCGTACTGCGAGAAACAGTGAATAAATCAAGAATCCATATTTTAACTAGTAAATATACTATTGTGCATCAGAATTGGCAACGCTATCCAGTTAGATTACATAATGCTGTCTTTCGTACCCATGCGCCAAACACTTCTACTGAGGTCTCGGCATGGTAAAGAGTTAAAAGATCTGGGCAGCAATTATGGGCATAGCATCTCATCAGGGGGATTCTGCTTACGTGGAAAGATACAAGAGATAAAAGACTATGTTTCACGACTCTTTGTAAGGTGTGTGTTAATATCGTTTACAAACGAGCTCTCATGCTCTATAGTGTTGAAGCGAGCTCTCATGGATCCATTAGTTTTACAAGCGAGCTCTCCTGGCTCATAGTGTACTAAGCGAGCTCTCAGCTCCATAGTGGTACAAGCGAGGCTCTCATGGCTCGCCATTATCATAATCATGAAATCAGTCTAATATATTCTAGTGTCTGAGATAGCCTCTTTATCTAGAAACCTGTGTCTTATCTCATTTATCTCATTAATTCATATCTATAATGTCTAAATTCCACACCACTTTGCTTTGTACAGGGTGTAGGGAACTACTTAGCGGAGCACGGTCGACTGGTATTTAAGATGAAAGTAACCTATCAAAGGCTAATATTTGGTCGGGCATCAAACAGAGCATTGCCAACTACTTAGATAAAAGATAGAACGGCGTTGATGACGTTACATATTACTCATGATGAATTTTTGCTGCCGTAGTGGGCAGAACGCTCGTGTGTCGTTGCAGAGGCAAGGAAGATCTGAGGATAAAATCACAGCGGTTAAGCAGCTAACATATCTGTTTGGATTGCTGACTGTTTGTCACGAGCGCCAGTATAGAGAAGGCTGATATCAATCGTTTTAGTAATACGAGAAGAGTCCGGTTACAATCAAAACATTGTGCGTGTTGGTAACTAAACAGATGGCTAAGTATGCAAATCATGTATAAAAGTTTAGCATACGTTTGCATTAATATACGAATGCAGAATGAAAGCAGCACACAAATACAAACACGTAACAATAAGTTTAACATATCGTTTATTAAAGTGTAAGGTCCTGTAGGCAGGCATACGACGAATACGCATTTAACAATTGCTACGCAGTAATAAAGTCAGCTACGCAGACGCAATGCTTTTGCAGGCTAACATACCCAAGCACATACGACATAGCTGGCTCGTTTTTACAAATGCAGAGTAATATTTACGAGCGTGGAGTTCCTGTCAGATTCGGCAGGCAAGATCGCTGGCGGCTGTCCAAGTGGTGACGGTAGCGGGTGATCCCCCGCCGGTGAGATCAGCGGAAACCTGTGTGTGATGACAGCGTCGGGAGGCTGTCAGGCACGCGGTTGAACTTGTGTCTGTCTTCTTGTCGAAACTGTTCGTTATTTATACAACTGGAAGAATGCATGGGCTGAACGTGGTCAAGGCCTTGTTAGCGTGGCGATGTGGCAATCCTGTGTCTTCTCGCAGAATGTTATGACCAACTTGATAGGTGAGACTTCTTCTTTAGGCGTGAGAACGGCGGTCGGGAGTCTTTGTAGATATGGTGGAAGGCGTCCGATTAGCAGTTTCTCCGAGCCTGCTCGCGTCGGGTAGCCTTTCTATGGTACTCAAAGTGTCATGCGGCATGCTTTGTGTCATACGGCTGTTGCCGGACGTGCACGGAGCGTGTTCGACCTTCGCAATGCTAGAAGGTATGTGCAGGCAGATTTGATCCGCTGGTTGGGGTGTGCGACACCGGTGTTGATGGTCCCGCTGTGTCAGCGCACAGAGGCAGCCAGCGCGCCCGTATGGGTGTGCCGGCGTGCGCGGCTTGTCATAGAGACACTCGTCACGGTTTGGGCCGGCGCGTAACTTCTTCATCCGTGGTCCTGTGGCTCAGTTTCTTGGATATTTCTGGTGCAACATTTCAGGGTAGCTGTTACTTGACTGACATTTGTCACCTAAAATATACCAACGAGCGCGTGTCGCTTGGGTTTTTATACTAGGTTACTAATGTCGATTATCTACGTCACTACACCCGTGATCTGTGAAAAGAGGCCATTATTTTCACTGTGAATGTGAAAAGCAGTTTTATTTTCACTGTGAACTGTGAACAGTACCCCCCCTTAGCCCCCGCCTCTAAAGAGGACGAGATTGTCTGTTTATAGCAACGAGTAATGGCGCGGCATTGCATGGCCGGGATGAGCTGCTGGCCGCCTGCCGAGCCTGCCGTTTCGAGGTCGGCAAGCCCAAGCCTAATGCGTGCGGTCACGACGTCACACACCCGATACGACTATCAGGATCGACTCGAAAAGCTAGTGCGTTATGGGATTTTCGGATAATACGTCCTCTCAGGCTCTGTACACTTACTTTACATTTTCACATGGAGAGAACATTTTTCCCTGCAGGATTTCACGAGATATCTGCTGGTGGGAGTAGGTAAGGACAAAGGGCAGTTATAATTCGAACAGTGAACATTTATGTAGCACATAGATGGATAGCGCTAAGATTATAATGGAAGTCTGTTGGATGTAATATTCGTGGCTGTGAAGGTGTGAAATGAAGCGTAGCGTCGAGCGAATTTTCTCATATCAGTTTTCCTACTGCTCTCTATTCATGTTGTTTGTGCACAGCGCGGGCATGTGCGGCATACTGGTGTGTGTTGCAGATGAGCATTTGACCGGCATTTACAGGTGACTTATGGCGACTAACAGTAGAGAAACATTAGACTTCTGGTAGTCAATAAGCATTTCGTGTTTATTTACCTTTTCTTATTTATTGAGACGTTCAAAGTGCCTGTGTGCGGGCAACTGACGCGGCTATGTGGTGCAAATCCAACTTTTAGGGCAGGCCTTAGTTTCAGAGGGTGAGAGGGAGAGAGGTAAGCAGGATGTTTAGAGAGAGAGATGACGCCATGATGGTTAGAGGAGAGAGGAAGCGTGATGGTTAGAGGGAGAGAGGAAGCCGTGATCATTAGAGGGAGAGGGAAGCGTGATGGTTTTTATACGAGAAGAGAGGAAGCCGTGGATGGTTTATTAGAGAGAGAGGAAGGCCGTGATGGTTAGAGGGAGAGAGGAATGCTCATGCTGTGCCTGTACTGTTAATTACTCTCTCGCTTTAACCTTTCTGGTGGGCTTCCGTCTCTCTCTCTAACGCATCACGACTTCCCTCTCTCTCTAAACCATCACGCTTTCTCTGCTCTCTAACATCATGGCTTCTCTCTCCTCTAACCATCATGGCTTCTCTCTCCCTCTAACCCTCATGGCTTCCTCTCTCTCTCTATTAATGCGCTCATGGTGCCTTCCTCTCTCTCTCTAACCTCATGGCTTCCTCTTTCCTCTAACTCATCACGGCTTGTGCGCTTTCTCCTCTAACATCATGGCTTCCTGCTCTCGACTCTAACCATCATGGCTTTTCGCTTGCTCCTCTAACGCATTCAGCGGCTTCGCCTCTCTCTATACCCGCTCACTGGCTTCCTCTCTCCTCTAACCTGCATGGCTTCCTTCTCTCTCTCTAACCCTTCATGGGCTTCCTCTCTCCCTCTAACCATCTCAGCTCCTTTCTCCCTCTAACATCACGGCTTCCTCTCTCCTGACAAGGTATCAGAGGTGAGGCACAGAATAGTGTACACAGCGAGATGATTGCACCAGATTGGCCCCTTAAAAACACAAGTTCAGTTTACGCACCTTATACCGACAAGTATCACGAGGGTGATGCACAGAATGAGTGTACATTCAACCGAGATGCATGCACAGATTGGCGCTTAAAACACAAGTTCCAGTTTTATGCATCCTTATACTCTTGACAAGTATCACACGAAGGTGATGCAGGAATAGCTGTATATCACGGCTCCCCCTTCCTCTGCTGCCGCAGCCATCAACGGCTCCGCGCCGCTCTCTCTCTCCCTCTAACGCATCCACTGGCTGTCCTCTCTCGCTCTCTAACTGATCGGCTTCATTCTCCCTCTAACCATCATGGCTTTCTCTCTCTAACCATCAACTGGCTTCCTTCTCATCTCTAACCCCTCATGGCTTCCTCTCTCTCCCTCTAACCATCACGGTTCCTCTCTCCCTTAACCATTCACGGCTTCCTCATCTCCTCTAACGATCACGGCTTCCTCTCTCCCTCTAACCGCTCATGGCTTCCTCTCTATTAACCATCACGGCTGTCTCTCTCCCTCTAACGCACCTGCACTGACTTCCTTTTCCCTCTAACCCTCATGCTTCCTCCTCTCTCTAACCATCACGGCTTCGCTCTCTCCCCTAACCATCATGGCTTCCTCCTTCCCTCTAAGCCATCAGGCTTCCTCTGCTGCGCTCTAACCCTCATGCTTCCTCTGGCTCTTCTTAACACCGTCATGGCTTCTCTGCTTTCCCTCACTAACCAATTAACGGCTTTCTCTCTCGCCTCTAACCATCATGGCTTCTCTCTCCCTCTAACCGCATCCGCGGATTCCTCTCTCACTGCTACCATCACGGCTTCCTCTCTCCCATCACTCTAACCACATCGCTTCCTCTTCTTAGTATTAGTAATTAGTAATTAATAGTGTAGTAGTAATTAGGCAGTGTAATTAGAAATTAATAAGTGTTTAAAACCTTTTTTAATTTTTAAAAAAACCAATAGTGTAATTGTAAATTAGTAATGTAGTAGTTTAATTAATAATCATTCAATCAACATATAATAAAAATAAAAATACACAACATAATTTTTAGTGCTATAATAGTAGTATTTTTGTCCGATAGGTGGTGCTTTTTAGCATGGCTATGTGGGCAGTTAAACATTTGTGCATCAATCCTTGATATAAGGAAAGTCAGTGCATCAGTGGGTGATACACAGAAATCTGTGCATCACTTCGTGATACATAAGGTGCCTAAAGTGGATTTGCACCGATTGGGACCTATGTCATTTTCGTAAATGTGGGGGTAACCCTTTTAAAATTGAGAGGGGCGTTGTTGAGGCTGTTGTACATAACATTAATATGTGAGTTGACAGGAAGTGTGGAAAAAACTTCGTTGAAGCGACACTACTCGCCCGTTTCCGACTGTTTCTCACCATTGCTACGCGCGAGAATTTCCCATCATGTTCTTCTGCTACGGCCCTCAAATGTATCTGCGTATTTGCGCGCGCCATTTACGGACTGATATTACTTGCTCTCTGCAGTAAATTACCTGGAAATCTGTTGATATTCGTTGTTTTTTTGGAACCTCATAAATCAACGACCACAAAATCCTCTATTCTTGTTGACTGTACCCTACTGCCCTCTCGCGGCAATCTGATGTATATGCATTCGCCTCCCCCCTCTTGCAGCTGCCTTTCGCTGCGCACATCAGTGTATCGCTTTGTAGGGGGGGGGGGGTACAGTGGTCATAGCCAGCGCGGTTAGATAAAACTCACGTGAACGCACATTCTTCCCGTTGTGTTCGATGCATTCTCTACATGAATAAATATATATCTATATTTAGGGTTAGGGTTAGGCTTAGGGTTATCGTTAGGGTTAGGGTCAGGGTATTAGAAAGGAATATTTTAAATTTTTTAAAGGGACAGTAGCCTCTAGGATTTTACTGCATACAACTATACTTACTGTATAACAAATCGTCTATACCCACGTATTTGTTACCAGATACCTAATTTAATTATTATAATTAATTACACATCAACGCTACGAAATTTGAACGGCGCCATGACACCCGCGACCGTGCTGCCACCCCGAAAAAGTTGCGTATTTGACAATTTATTTTGCACGTTACAGACCGAGGGCTAATCACAAAAGTGAAATTATATTTATACTTAAATACTATTTAACCGAACGATATTCATTTTAGGGCAAATTTATTCATATTATAACTGAAACTATATGTCGTTTATAAGAAGTTACAATCCTTCTTGCTTTTAATGAATTTTAAATAAGAAAACCTCGGTCCTGTAGCCCTTGCTGGAAGTGGTTTTTGCACGGGGCAACTTATCAGATCGTCGCCGCGCATTGAGTTGGCGGCCACCGTCGTTGTACAATCAAACTGTAGTCGTTAGTTTTAAAACATTAAAAAAAAATATTTCTAATGGTGATTTGAACGCATGAAACTTTTTATGTAGCCGTAATTATATACCTAAATTAGCGAAAAATAACCCTAGAAACTAGAAGCTAAACTTCTCCGCTTTAAATGTTTAAATTTTTTAATTTTTAAATTTTTATATTTTTTAGCTCTATTGAGCGTAGTTGCAGATGCCAGCTTGTAGAATCGCATGATGGTCTGTCCGCCGTCCGTGCGTACGTCCATCACAGTTTGGCAGCAAATCTAACCGGCTCGACGTTACGGTCATGCGATATTCGGGACGTGGGGGGGGGGGGGGTGGGGGGGGGGGGGGGGGGTTGGGGGTTAATCCGAAATAACATGTTGGAATGTCAAAGCTTGGGGTCAAAGGTCAAGAGGCGTAAAAAAGAAGGGGACAATTCGCTTCTTTAACTTATAGGTTAGGAGGCAAAGTGCAGATTGCTGGCAAAATCTAAAACGGCTCGACTAGGCTAGTTGATAGTCGCGTGATATAGCGATCATGGTAGGAAAGCCATCACTGTGCCGAATTGGAGGTTACAGGTCAAAGGTCAGTGGGGCGACAGGGCAGATTTTAGACATTTTCTCCTGAGACTGGTCTGACGGAGCGATTGAAAACTTTTTTGTTTCAGCGGTGACTAGCATTTTAGGTGGCTTTTATTTGGAAAGGGACGATGAAATGTCTTTCTGATGAACATGCGAGGTAAGTGTCGGATAACTTTTGACCCTCAAGAGGAGGGATGGATTTTGTTTACTGTTGAAAGAATTTGACTCGTTCGGGTTTTGCTAGGTGAGATCCTATACATGCCTGGATGTATGAGCGCTACAATGTCACAGTGAAAATTTCAAAAGCTAAATTATTGTTGAAGAAGGTTTTATGGTCCTTAAGTCGTCATATTCTATGGCATTCTGTACAGTCAGTGTGTTACATGTAACTTATGCCACTGCATTAACACTGCCAGTGCATGTGGTAGTGATAGTACTGTGTAGTTTTTGCCTGTGTTAATTAGTTACAGGTGGCAGCTCTCTATTTCAGCCTGTTGGCTTGCGTAGGTAAATGGATGAGTGCTTACCTATTCTGTCTTGCAAATAGTTGTTGCTACTACATATGATAGGAGCTTCCATCTTTAATCTTAAGACACTTAAACGTACGCACCATCTCGTCGCAACTTTCATAACGATCCCAACGGACATTCCTTTGAGAAGGTTCCTGATACCATCCCTGTGCCTTCCACTGTTTCGGCGCTTATGTGAACACATTTGGGACTAACAGGGTTTACTAGAATCCCACCACTCCACCACAGAGTCACCGCAGTAGACGTTAGATGAGCGCTGTCGCTCCGCAGCACTTGTTTTATTTCTTTGGCCGTTTAGTTTAAAAACTGACCGTCCAGATAACGGCTGTACGGCCTGCCGGCTAATACACCACAGACACACTCAGGGTGCGTTGCCTCGCTAAGTAGCTGTCAACTCTTGCGGATACTTCTCCTAGTTAGACACAGAAGACTTGATTCTTGACGTAATGCGTTGCACCCACAGTGTGGGACCAATAATATTCGGTAATAACGCAATTATTATTATATATGGTGTACTGGTTTTAGATGAAGATGAAGGATCAACCGTCTAAGTGGCACAGGTTGTTCAATTTTGACATCTGTGTCTGGGACTTCGTAGCTGCCTGCTGCTGTCTGTAGCAAGTGTGAAAGTCCACTGCTTTCATAGTACTTGGTGGTAATTTCAACCAACTGGACTGTAAAGCGGGGGACACACCATGCAAATTTATTCGCACATCCGCAGTGATTGTAAAATCGCAGCGAAATTCGCATGGTGTGTCTGCTCAAGCGCGGGTGAATTTCGCTGCGAATTTCATCCGCACCGAAATTCGCAGCGATCAAACATGTTTGATATATATTTTCGCTGCGGACGTGCGAATATAGACTGGTACCCGTCCTTTCTCACAAGCTCGATATAGGCCTATATCGAGCTGGTGAGAAGGGACGGGTACCAGTCTAGTGTGAATAATGGCCGATTGTTATAATGCAGCGAATCATTGATCAGTATGCTAATCACGTGACCACATGACTGTTGGAGCCATGGTGGAGCCGTGTGGAGCCAGTAGATCGCGTGTAGTGTGTACGCTGCGGACGTGCAAATAAATTCGCATGGTGTGTCCGGATGCTCAATTATCGCATGCGGGTGCGAATATTTTCGCTGCGATTTTCGCTGTGGATATGATCGCCGCGGACGTGCGAATAAATTTGCATGGTGTGTCCCAGGCTTAAAACTGCACTGACACAATGAGCAAACTGACAAACAGAGAATTTCATGACAATATTAGCAGCATAACTGGATAGCATTTTTTTTAAACAGCAGCTGGATGATGGAAAGCCACCTCCTCTAACAACCCACTACCTTATAGATGATACCTTCTACAGTCCACAAGATTGATATTAAACTGAAGTGAAAGTGATTTTGCACAAGTTTAGGAGGGACTATTGCTGCGTTCACACGAGGAGTTTAGTTGCGTTCACACGCTAAAATATACGCGGCTTGCTTAGCCACGGCTTGCTTAGCCGCGATTGCTCCGGCTTGCTTAGCGCGGAATCATATTCCGCGCCAACTAAGCCGCGTATATTCGGCACCACGCTGGCCGCGTATTGATTGTCGTGTGAACCTAGACTGCTACCTGTTCGCTGCACGACGTTAGGGTAGCGTGTGGAACTGTCGACCGGGTACCAGTCTATATTATACCGCGCTAGCTAAGCCTCGAATCTCGTGTGAACGCATTTTAACCGGACTTAGCACCAACTAAGTACGGTACCAGCTAAGCCGTGTATACGTGTGAACGCAGCTTATACTTCAAAGTGAATAGTTATTGCATGATGCATCTAAGTCACGGCTATGACATAGCAGGGATTTCATACGATGTCTTCAAACTATATATGTCAGTGGTGAATATCATCTATCAGATATTAATGGATAGCATCTTCTCAGATCTATATAAGGCTATTAATATTGTAACTGTTAAATGAATCTATTGTCATAAATTAATGCAAACATTGTGTCAAATACAGAATATGATACCAAATTTCGATCAGCTTTATCATGCCAACAAATAATCGATAAGTCGATCTGTATCATGGTCGATGGAAAGAGGGATGACACTCAGCGAAGGGAGTGTTCGACATATGTCCATAAATAAAGTAATTCACACTTTCCACACCATTGACATTGGTTCAAACCACACTATACGCAGTTGATAAAACCAGGTTGCTGGGGGTAGTACTGAACAGCTACACTATATAAATAAGATCATGTCAGCATCGGTTCAAGGATAGAGAACATGGGTCCCAATAAAACCAATGTCATTTACATCAATATCAATATAATATTATATCAATATAATAGGTTAGGGTTATGGTTAGGGTTAGGATTAGGGTTCGGGTTAGGGTTAGGCACATTGGTTTTATTGGGACCCATGTTCTCTATCCTTGGGCCGTTAGGGTTAGGATTAGGGTTCGGGTTAGGGTTAGGCACATTGGTTTTATTGGGACCCATGTTCTCTATCCTTGGGCCTCAGCATCTGTGTATCTACTACATGTGAAATTAGTAGCTGGAGAATTAAAATGTCAGCGTCATTTAGCCAGTCTGAGAGCCGTATCTGTGCTCCCGAAATATCTTCTACTTCTACTTCTACTTCTATACTGGACAGTCCGTAAGGAATAAACGTCCAGGGAGTGCGCGAAGAACTCCAGGTGCACGTGAGAGATTTGCATAGAATATTTTTAAAATATAGACAGTAATGTGTTCCAGAGATCGAGGCTTCTCTGGGCCAGGCACTCATTACTGAGTGCGACTAGCATACGGCAATAGGCTGTTGCGAGCTGTTGTAGTTGCCCAGCCGGATACGTATCGCGTACATTTCTGAGGCAAAAGTTGATATTTCATTGTTAATTCTGACTCGTTTAAATATGTATAGCAACACTAAGCACCATTTTCAACTTCATTGTGCTTTTCAACGTTTGTTTGTAATCTACTTATCATTGTAATATTTGTTTTATGATTTTAAGCAATGTGTATTTATTTTTTAGAATGTTACAATACCATTTATATTCAGAATACCAGCTATCTTTATTGTCTATTATATTATCTATGTCTATATGTCTATCTATTGTCTATGTATATTATCTTTATCTTTTCTGTGTGTT
>NW_014577476.1:14433-33349 GCF_000485595.1 Priapulus caudatus
TATATATATATATATATATATATATATATATATAGTTTGTGAGCAAATCAATAAGCCAGTTTGTAGTTAGCCAAGGGGTTGTGTGGCGTCACAGGTCACCGGGTCATTTGTCACAAAAATCGATGGAATCTCGAGTGCGACGTGCGCTCTCGGTTCAGTACGTATATATGTACATGTATATATTCTGTGTACGTGTACACGCACGCACACGCGCACACGTGTATGTGCACGCACGCACGCATGCACGCACGTGCACGCGCGCACGCACGAGTACGTGCACACGCGTGCACGTGTACGTGCGTGCGCACGCACGCCCGCACATGTACGCACGCGCACGCATGCACGTGTACGTGCACACGAACGCACGCACGCATGTGTACATGCACACGCACGCACGCCCGCACGTGTACGTGCACATGCACGCACGCACGCTCACACGCACGCACGCACGCACGCACGTGTACGTTCACACGCATGCACGAACGTGTACGTGCGCACGCACGCACGCACGCACACGCGAAGACTGTAGCATTACAACGACACAGATGCATGCGTATGTGTACTGTACGGTCGAAATACGCCATATTTTGTCACAAATGACCTGACCCGGAAGAATTTGTGGCTAAGTTCGCGCATGCGCAGACTGTAACTACGAACTGGCTTATTCTAACTTATTTTCCTAATCCATTTGTTAAATCTAATGTTGTTATCCTATCCCGTCATTTTAGCGCTAGAAATTGACTAGTGCTTGGCTATGCAGTCTATTTTACAGATGATTATAACATTTCACAAATAATACATGCGTTGTCCATTCATCTAAATAAATCTGCTGTATGCTTGACTGTGTAATAGTAATTAATGAACTGGACATTCAATATTAAACTTGATGTGCTTCAGGTCGATTGCAAAATAAGGAGAACACATTGCGAGAATATGAAGCTAAGCAGAAGGTGATCCGGGATGCAAGACTGGCACAAGAGAAATCACGTCTAACACGAGGTAACATGCTATTCTGTATGACACACTGTTTTTTGCACACAGTATATTCAGTGTTAGAAATTGGAAAATGGCCTGATCACCCTGATAGTAGGAACCAGGAACCCTTTGTTCAATGATCCCATCGGTGATGTAAAACTCATGATTCTCACCTCAACGTGCCAATCTTTGTAGGAGTAAGGTTGGAATAATTGATGTCTGACTCTCTAAACTTGAAGTGAAGTGGTTTATTGTAGTACAGAGCCTACCACAGGGGAAAACTAGGCATTCATTGCTAACACCTTTCATTATCTTTGGTGTACACCTGAATGGTTTTTCATTTGATGTAAAAAAAAATTGTCTCTAATTTTCCCAGTTATTTAGACTTTACTAGGCTAGGTATTTGTAAGCTGTACAAAAGTTAAAATTGTATAAGGGTGATATAAGTGGTTACTTTATGTCTAATCATGACGTTTAATATTCCATCCGGTTGAAAACTGAATGTATATATATATATATCAGGAGTTAATAATGACAAAGGAGTTTGACTCGTATTTAGTACTGATTTCACTACATTTTTGTCGTACAAGTTCGATGTGAATAAAAATACAAATGTATACAAACATGAGCTTGTTTTTGTTCACTGGTCCTTATTCTATCTTCCGGTAGTATTACAAACCGCGTAGCTACCTTCGTTTTGACATAAATCGTACTTTTGCACGACATGGTTTTCACGTTATTTACCGTCGTGTGGCGTAGCCAAGCGGTAAATTTGCATACACAGCAACTGGAAGGAGGCGCGGCAGGGATCGCCTCAGGCAGCGCCAGCGTCAACTGTATGCGGGCTATAGATACTAGAGCTAACGGTTGCTATGCAAAACACATGTGAAAAGCTACAATCGGCTGGAGTGTCAATTTACTCGATAAAATTCATACACATCATTCCTCTGCAGGTGAAGTAGTTCAGATATTTTACCAGCGCAGCGTTTATTAAAAAGAAAAACTGCTGGATTCAACCATAGAAGCAAGGTACCCCTAACAGCTCAGGGAAGTTATATAGCTCCCAGTTCCCAGTTCCTTATTCGAATAAGGAACTAGTAATTAGGCAAAGCAGTTACCAGTTCCCAGTTCCTTATTCGAATAAGGAACTGGGAAGTGGGAACTGGTAAATGCTTTGCCTGGGAACTGGGAGCTAACTTCACTGAGCTTCTTATTTGGCCCTTTACAAGGTCCTAAAAGTCATTCAAAGCCAAAATTAACCCTTTGTCGCCCAGTTACCAGTTTGCCACCCAGCTACTTATTCAGTTACCAGTTCGAAACCTAGTTACATATTCGCCTATGCCGTTAAATGATCTTATTTGGCCCGTTACAAGGTCCTATAAAAGTCATTCAGAGCCCAAATTAACCCTTTGTCGCCCAGTTACCAGTTCGCCACCCAGCTACTTATTCAGTTACCAGTTCGAAACCTAGTTACTTATTCGCTATAGGCCTTTAAATGATCTTATTTGGCCCTTTACAAGGTCCCAAGGCCTAAAGCTACCCGCACACCACACTTTATGGCTGAGACATCAAACATTCTTTGCTATTCTGAGGCTATCGGTAATTTCGGCCTACATTACGACTGTGCAACAGGTCATGCCTGATCCGGAAAATCAATAAACGGGTCTTGGAGCATCAAACAGAAATGATTTTCGCGATCATGCCAAGTTGCAAAGTCGTAAACGCCAATTCTGAATAACCTTTAGGTAATTGTAAAGAGCCAAATAAGATCATTTAATGGCATATAGGCGAATAAGTAACTAGGTTTCGAACTGGTAACTGAATAAGTAGCTGGGTATCGAACTGGTAACTGATTAAATAAATGTGTGCCAAAGGGTTAATTTAGCCGAATAAGTATCTAGTAACTATTTTGCCTAGTTACCAGTTCCAAATTCAATGTTGCATTTCGAACTGGGAACTGGTAACTGCTTTGCCTAGTTACTAGTTCCTTATTCGAATAAGGAACTGGGAACTGGGAGCTAACTTGACCTGACCCCATTCTAACTATAGTTTAAATGTAAAATAGTTTTAATTTTTAAACCCATCATGGGCACAATGAAACTTAATTTCTAATACCCCAGTCACACCAGGGCCGCCGATCTCACTAGCGCGCGTACTACGCTCTAAGAGCGTGGTGAAACGTGTAGAACGCAGTGTGGACGTATATGGACGTACTGCGATCGTGATCCGTGCGCGGTGCAGTCAGCATGAGCGTGGAGAGCGTGGCCAAACTTTGAACATGTTCAAAATAATCGTGGTGCGCGCGTGGCGGAAATACGACGCCGTGCGGGCGTATTAGAGACGTGGAAGGCGTAGTACCCACGTAACTCGAGCATAGTACGAACTTAATGGTCGTATCGCAAGCGTGTCGGTGTGCGTGAAATTGTCGCCCTGTTCTCAGCACGATGTCAATACGTTTTCATACGTTTTAATTTAGGGTGCTACCCTGGCCAGCCACCAGTTCAGTGTCCCTATGGATAAGGCAACACTACTCCATGCCATGTTCTCGTAGAAGAACTCGAACTACTTGATTGCCAAGCCCTCATCAGGCTGAGGAGGACGAGGAGGAGAAATAGAAGACAACAAAGAATCTTCTGGCGTGTGCGTCCGCGCTTTCGGTAGGAAGACGACCTCTATGGTCACTATGATCGCCTCATGCCTGAGCTCCGCATGAAAGATCAAGCATCTTTCTTCAACTTCCTGAGGATGGCCTCCGGAGATGTTCGATGAACTGCTTGTCAGAATTGGCGAAATCCAGAAGCAGGACACCCGATACGAAAAAGCACTGAACCAGGACTGATACTGGCAATCACCATAAGGCATCTTGCATCGGGTGATAAATATCCTTACTTCGTGTAGACTTCAGGTGGCCCGCACACCATATCGCTGTTGGTTCCAGAGGTGTGCCAGGCTATTGTAGAAGAACACAAAGAGGAGGCCATTTCGTGTCCTACGATGCCAGAAGATGGCATGCCATTGCCGAAGATTTCCGGAAAAAATGGAATGTGCCCCATGCCTGCGGTGCATCGACGGAAAACATGTGGCCATCAGATGGCCACGGAACTCTGGCTCATTGTCATTACCTATAAGGCTTCTTTTCCGTGGTGCTTATGGCTTTGTGGATGCCGACTACAAGTTTGTGGGATAGACTCTTTGGGTCTTTGCTCGGCCTTTCCCCTTCCACGGCCTCTCCCTTGTCTTTTGGCCGGCATAGTTGTGTCCGTAGAAAATATCTTGTTGATGTAATAATCTTGATTTAGTTGATAATGTTGATCTTAATAATTATCTGATGTTAATTTGACAGCACGGCAGAATGATGATGATGTATAGACGAGGCCGGCGGTATTTTTATGATCGTTGCCAGCGCAGTCGCGCGCGTGATTGGCGCGCAGTTGAGGCGCGGTGAGCGTTGCTAAGGCACAGTGCAAGCGTCGTTCGAACGCAACACGATCTGATTGGTCGCAATAATGACGCAGAACGCAGTGCAAGCGTGATGCGGGCGTGGTGAAAGCTTGTTGAGCGCAATGAGATCGGGGTAAAGACGCACTTAGGTCGTAGTAATAGACGTAGTTAGATCGTAGTATCGGCGCGGGCCCGCTGGGGCCCAATTGGCCACGCTCTCAACCACGCCACCACGCTCGGGCAATTTTTTTAGGACGGGACGATCGTCATGAGCGTAGCTCTGGTGTGACTGGGCCCTAGACCAGCGCATTTTCTGCACTCGGCTAGACTATACGGCCTAAATTCCCTGCCGCGCCTCCTTCCAGTTGCTGTGTATGCGAATTTACTGCTTGGTACGTTATACCCGACACCAGGGCCCGATCTCACTACGCTCGTACTACGCTCTAAGAGCGTGGTGGAAACGTGTAGAACTCAGTGTGGACGTATATGGACGTACTGCGATCGTGATCGAGCGCAGGTGCAGTCAGCATGAGCGTGGAGAGCGTGGCCAAACTTTGAACATGTTCAAATAATCGTGGTGCGAGCGTGGCGAAATACAGCGCAGGTGCGGGCGTATTAGAGACGTGGAAGGCGTAGTACCCACGTAACTCGAGCGTAGTACGAACTTAATGTCGTATCGCAAGCGTGTCGGGTGCCTGAAATTGTCGCCCCGTTCTCAGCACGATGTCAATACGTTTTCATCACGCTGTTACTACGTCCATGGAGATGTCTCTGCGACCGACACGCTCTCGCTATGACCATGGTGCGGCTCAGCAAGCTCGACCCGTTCGTACTACGATTGTACTACGCCCAACACGCGCAGACTACACCGTTGTGGCGTTCGCATTACGTGTTAGTTACGCTCAGATCATGTCCTGCAAACTTGGGTATAATTTGGGGTGCTACCCTGGCCACCCACCAGTTCATTGTCCACTATGGATGAGGCAACACTACTCCATGCCATGTTTCTCGTAGAAGGACAACTCGAACTACTTGATGCCAAGCCCTCATCATGCTGAGGAGGACGAGGAGGAGAAATAGAAGACAACAAAGATCTTGCTGGCTCTCCCCTTGTCTTTTGGCGGCATAGTTGTGTCCGTAGAAAATAATCTTGATGTTAATCTTAATTTAAGTTGATAATTTTGATCTTAATTATCTTAATGTTAATCTTGACAGCACGGCAGAATGAATGATGACGTACAGAACGCGGCGCGGTATTTATATGATCGTTGCCAGCGCAGTCGGCGCGTGATTGGCGCGCAGTAGAGGCACGGTGAGCGTTGCTAAGGCGCAGTGCAAGCATCGTTCGAACGCAACACGATCTGATTGGTCGCAATAAAGACGCAGTCCGTGCAGTGCAAGCGTGATGCGGGCGTGGTGTTGAGCGTGGTGAAAGCTTGTTGACCGCAATGAGATCGGGGTAAAGAGACTAAAGACGCACTTAGATCGTAGTATGGACGTAATTAGATCGTAGTATCGGCGCTGGGCCCGGCTGGGGCCCAATTGGCCACGCTCTCAACCACGCTCACCACGCTCGGGCACATTTTTTGAGGACGGGGCGATCGTGATGAGCGTAGCTCTGGTGTGATTGGGCCTACGCCAAATGGTGTGATTGGATTACGCCACACGACGGTAAATAACGTGAAAACCATGTCGTGCAAAAGTATGATTTATGTCAAAATGAAGGAAGCTACGCGGTTTGTAATACTACCGGAAGATAGAATAAGGACCAGTGAACAAAAGAAGCTCATGTTTGTATACATTTTATTCACATCGAACTCGTATGACAAAAATGTAGTGAAATCAGTACCAAATACGAGTCATTATTAACTCCTGATATATATATTTATTTATATATATATATATATTATGTATATATTAATATAAAATATAACAGCACATGAATTTGCACTTTTTTTCAGATGAGATGCTATACTTAGCAAAAGAAGCAAATGTTGAAGTACCAGCCGATTTTGATAAACAGTTCCCTGTATAAAGTTCTTGGTACTGAAGACTGTGATCTCTACATTGCATTACAATGTTGAAGCACACGAAACCCGGTTTTATAGAATTTCTAAACTATTCATTTTTTTGTCATCACAAACTAAAAAGTCTAGCTAAAGCTTCGTGTGTCGTCTCATATCTAAAATATTTGAAAGTGCTGACTTATTGCTGTCGTTAAGGTTTTCTCTTCAATAAAGCATAACCGTAGAAAATGGCATTTTCTTTTATTAGTTTACAGGTGGCACTGTTGGATTTTTTCGATAAGGTTATTCTATGGGTGTAGAAGCTCATGTCATTTAACCATTATGTGAGAATGCTTAAATGTCAGTAAATGTAACTGGTGTTATATCTCTAGGATTTTTGTACTTTTTAGACTGAACTTATTTGTAGTCATATAATCTATTCTGCTTAGAGCCACTACTCTCGTAAGAAACTAAACTCGTAAAACTAGAAAACGTTCTGGATAGGAACTTGCTTGGTAAAATGTTAAATGACCTGTCATAGCATATGATCTAACTCGGTGTCATTACATTATTGCGTGGATCTAGTAATCTCAGGCCAGCGTTATTAATATGTACCAGTAGTTAACTGTGGAATTCCTATTATGAAATTTTTTAATCGGCCTGAAAAGGTAACGAGCTAATGAGTCAAATAATCACCCTGGAATTGCTTGGAAATCAACAGATTGCTGTAGTCAGATATCTTGTATCACTTCAGACGTTATTCAGCCATTCAGTCCAAGAATCTTCCTTTATTCTATAAATACATGGTCGTTTAGCAGTATGGTGGTCATGGAAGTACCAGTAGGTTTAACGTGGTCGTTTAGTGCAGAACAAGGGCCTGTTGTCAGAAACGCCATGAACTCAATGGCTAATGTTAAGACTAATTTTGTTCCCGAGAACGGACCCCTGGGTTTCTCCTAGTTCTTATGCAGACTTTAATTTTGAGCAACCTATTATGCCCCCCTCCCCACACAACAATACATCTACATCTGTCTGTTGCTATATTTTACTAAAAAATGTTTTCAGCTTGATGTGCTGAGTGAAAGTACGTCTTCAGGTACGTTCGTTCTTGAATGTTTGTTGTTGACAGTTTGTGCAAGCTACTAAATTGATTATCTTTAATTGTGCGCATCACGATTATGCACACGCAATCGACAGTATACGGTAGATCTATATGCTGGGTGGTAATCTACAATTTCTTGTGTGATTACCTGACGTACTCCAGGTAAAGGAATTGTGAAATTACATCAAGGGTTCACGAGCGAACAAGCATTTGGAGTATGTATTTTGAAGTGTACATATGATGAAAAATGGCTGCTAGCATAGGAGTACGATTATTGTACATGCGAATAAAGTACACCCTATATCACTCGCCTATAATGCAACCGTTTCCCACTCTCCTATTCCATCGAACCTAAATATCGCATGTCGACGCAAAAATAAGCGTACAAAATAATGTCTTTAAAATGCACGGAAATTAAATACGGCATAGGTTGGAAACATCTATTTCGCTAGCTTTTGCAGCCGATCTCTACGCAACTGAACACGGAGCGGAGTCAACAAACGAAGTGGTTTCCGTGCGCACGAAGAATATATTATCTATCCATCTATCCATACATTTATTTATTCGGAGTCTGAAGCTTTAAAACGAAATAATTCGAGGATGAACAATAACCTGCGTTTGTACATAACAATGACTTATATTCGTTCGTGCAGAGAATGGCATACAGCGCTGTACGTGCAACTTCAAACAGACGTGTCGGGGATGGCGTGTGCCGCGCGCGATGACGCGTGCAA
The DNA here is from genome assembly GCF_000485595.1 of Priapulus caudatus. Classification (NCBI taxonomy): domain Eukaryota; kingdom Metazoa; phylum Priapulida; class Priapulimorpha; order Priapulimorphida; family Priapulidae; genus Priapulus; species Priapulus caudatus. The sequence goes on from NW_014577476.1 coordinate 22,692, forward strand.
GTATTGACTAGCTGCATGCGCACGAATATAAGCAGAAAAACACGAGTTTGCGGTATATGGACAGAATTCCCACAGTGTGTGCGGTATTCTGCAATTATATGTAGTATCTGCAAGCATATAGATGTTCAAATGGCAAGGCAGAACGTCAAGTAAACCACGAGCTCGATAGTGAGTTGTACACCGAATTGTTACCAACGCGACTATCTATTCGTTTATATTCACAGACAACATTAAGTGCTATTAACATTTCGTATTTATTAGAAGCATGACCTCGTTTTTAATTAAATATCCGCATCGTACGGTTAACGACGATATCGACCTTGTCTACTACGAAAGCCGCTTTTTTATTTTATTTAATTACCAACGTAGAAGTCGAAGAGATTCGCCAAAGAAGATTCGTAGTTCGGGGACCGTTTTAATTGCGCCCCTATATCAACTGGGAAATTACTTGGCTTAATAAATTACTAGACTGCAGCAAAAAGAACGGAAGGTGTGGTGTAACTAGACGTTATATGGACCCTTTTATTTCTCAGAAGCAGATCAGTCTTGATGCAAAAGTGCTGCCGCGGCCGCATTATTTCGCCTATGAGTTCTCAAAATGCATAGTGAATCTACGTAGCATTTTTGCTGCTCAGCGAGTTGGAAATCATAAATAATGTTATTATTTCTTGCATATTACATCACGCTTCAACGTCACGGGCACGAGCTTAGCTTACATAAATGCTTGGAAAATATACCAGACTCGTTTTCGATTCACGCTTAAAATGACTACGTCACGAATTTTCTATGGTAAAATTTGTATAAAAAAAATTGCCATTTTTTTACATTAAAAGTAAGAACTAACGGTACTACACGTATCGTCCAATTCTTACCTGATAAGATTGTTTCTCAACTAGTTAAAAATCCAAAAAACCTGGACGATTTGATATTAGTGTTCCTGACATTAATTGCTTGCTATGGGCTATGTATGCGTCACGAGTGTATGTTCACATCGAACAATATAGTAAAATAAGAAGTTATGCAGCAATTTAACCATAAAAAGTGAACAGAATTACTTATATTTTGTGAAAAAGTGGAAATATTATTTTATTTTTTACTATTTACGGTGACGTAATCACTTTAACCCGGTGTGAAGTTTAAGCGAAATCCCTCGCGAAAAGCGAAAAGCGAAAAACATCACGATATCGTTGAAATGAACCGAGACTAGCGGTACAGTACAATCACTTAGGCCTATACAATGCTAACGCGAGCAAAAATTAAAATTTGGTCTCATGCATTAAAATTCTGACGCTAATCATAGAGTGAGCCGTGTCGCGTCACCTGCGCTCAATTATCCGTGAAAGAAATCTGCATTCTACGAAATGTAACTAAACGCGGATGGCGAATCACAACTACTGCTGTATTAACGTAAGAAGCCGTCGATCATCCTGTTCTTGTCAACAAGCGTAGCGTGCGCGAACGCCGGCGCCATTCTTATCCGCTGTCGTGATGGCATGACGCCTTTCCATTGTGTATTTAAAATATATGGTAAAAATAGTTATTTTGCGACAATGTCGCTATTTTATACACTTCGCGTACACATGCTACCGTGTGCCCGCATTCGCAGTCTTCGTGTCATCCTCTTCTACCCCAATTAGCAACACGCTTGTGCTCGAAACGTGGGAGTCGTCTTCTAACCGATCCGGAACGAAGGCACCTGTCTTACAAATATCGTATCTAACCTGGCGTCGAGCGTTATAAGAGAGCACGACCTCCATGACGAAACAACGATAGCCTTCCCGAGTATGCGCTCGCAACGAAATGAGACGACCGAATACTGGCAGTCCGCACCCGATCCTTTCCGATGCGGACGGCTATTGCTTCCGAGCTTTACACAAAATCCGACCGACGATGGACGCATCGATAATAAGACGGCAGCGTTCTTCTAATAACACAGCAACACAGCCGAGGAGCGGATAAACCCCACTAACCAGTCGCGAGCTGTTGTGCCGTATGTAGAACAACCGGGGACGGCACGATAATCCTCCCGGCGCCCGAGAGATATGATTCAGGCGCAGAATTGCGGCCGCGCGGGGCTTCAATAGCAGTGACTGCAATAAAGGTAGATAGAAGCTCGGATGTGGGTCGGTGTCTGGTTTACATAGATAAAGGTATGTGGCTGTGTAGACGGAAGCGAGAAGAGGCGGAATTTGTAATGATAGTTACACTGTGCGTTGCTTCTCAATGAGCCTTGATAAAGTATAAAAGTATAAATATAGTAAATAAAGTATATGCAGCAGACAATCAGTTGATTGCTAAGTTTCAGGTTTCACAAGCACGTAGCTGCTCTACGTTAAAAACTTCTTCCGAAATCCGTTCGTCAAATCTAGTCACGGTCAAAACATTATTTCAGGGTAACAACAACGATAGCATATCGGAGCAAGGATGGTTCCTATTCGACAATATCAATATATCAATAGCACGTTGTAGGATATGTGCAGTACAGTAGGATTCGAATAGCAGATTTTATATTATATTTCAGTCGTCTACGTGATTGCCATTGTAACCGTTTTCGTTTCTACTTGTAAAACTGTATTTCGGTTCTAATTTGAAGACGGTTTAGAGAGAGAGAGAGAGAGAGAGAGAGAGAGAGAGAGAGAGAGAGAGACGATAAAGAGAGCGAGAGAAAGAATCGGGAGATATATAGATAGATAAATGGATGGATGGATGAATAGATAGAATAGATAGACAAAACAGACAGACACACACGCACGCACGCACACACACACACATACATATATAGATAGGTAAGTAGGTAGGTAGGTAGATAGATAGATAAATAAATCGATAGTTAGATAGATAGATAGATAGAGAATCTGCGCGCGAGCGTGGGACAGAGCTCTAGAGCGATATACACATAGGGAGAAGGCGAGAGAAAAAGGGTGAGAGAGAGAGAGAGACAGAGAGAGAAATCATCCAACAGAAACATCGTTAATACCGCTGAGCCTTTGCGATCTTGTAAGCACTGTCACATTATCTCTATCTGATAAAATACATTTAAGGAATGGACAAGTCGTGAGATATAAAACAGTCAAAATGAAAAACATCGTTTCACAAGGACTGAAAACTATGTTAGAAATAGTGGACTGTCTAACATCTTCATTGATCACGAATTGCTCTGGTAGCACCCCTCAATAATCTTACCGTTATTTAACACGAAAAAAGAGTGTGTTCACGAACAATTCTGGCGTACTGTTCTGTTCACTAGGCCTACCTCACCCGTGACTATCACTGCAGTTGTGATTCTACATCAAACTAGTCCGCTACACAGTCGTCAAGTTGGTCGGCGGAGAGCTGCACTGCACAGACTAGTATGGGGCAACCTAATTAATGACATCAATATGATTGTGCAATCATATTGATGTCATTAATTAGGTTGCCCCATACTAGATCCCTCGCAGATCCAAACTACCAACAGTAACGGCTGAAAACGAAAGCGATAGTGAGAGGGCAGCCTAGTTATCACTGCGCCATTACAACAAATGTTTCAAGATGACTTGCTATTTTAGCTTAACTGTATAAATGCGTGCGCGTGCGTGCGTGCGCCTATATGTATGACCTGTCTATCAAATCCGTCACTACCATAAACGAGATTTGAGGTTATTGACAGTGGATACCGGGTGCTTATCAGTATAAAATTAACGGAAAAAATCGAGCAATCGAAAAGGTATTGTTTTCTGTCATCTTTGAACGAACACAGAGTTTAATATACATACAAAACATCCAGTTAACAACAGCCCGTCGCCATCAATTCAACGATGTGCCTCGCAGGTTTCCGTCTATAAAAATGTTGCGATAGGACTGAGACGTGGAATTAAGACTTACGGGATCTACGCGTTGCTGGTAGGTGTTCGTATCAATAACAGTCCCCCTATGCATAGTTAGAATGAAGCATAAATGTTATTGGGTGGAAACTACCGATTGTTACATTTTCATTCAAAAATCGCGAACCGGCCTCTTAAGCAAGTGATAGTATTCTCGGCTAAAAACATATATGAGCAAAAGGGAAACAACGTTTATGTTGTTTCTAATTCTAAACAATTTACCCGGTTAGCTCAGCATCTGCGAGCAAATTGTGCCCACGTTTGTATAGATTTGACAGGCAATCAACGGTGCACAGTACAAATTCCTACAATCGATATTAACCTACGTTCATGACAACATTGCTAACAACAATTCTACGTCATTTATTCTCTTTCCCAATAATGGGAGCAATGGTAGCTTGCTGTGCACATTATTTTCTCGATCTAAGTGTGATTCGGTTACTGTATATTGAATCGTGACTCTTTTATTATAATTTGCGCGTACATCATTCAAACTGCAGTAGTCATCTCATATCTTACAGCGCGTTGGTGGTTGGTTATTCTATAAACAATGCTCACTGGTGCACCTAACTGCAGTAAAACCCCATATTACATATTACAATGTACAGCTTTGTCGTTATATATTACAATGTACATTTATACTCATACTAAACGAACACGGTCACACTATTGCACACGGTCATGCAGAGGAGCGTCAATACAGTCTTCTACTACCGATTCACAAGATGTCTCAATTACTACCCTTGAAACACTTTCCACACTTTTTTACAAATTCATTCTGCGACTAGCAAATTTGCTAATCTAAAATGCAAACAACTTTCTTCCATTAAATTTATTTGGCTAAACCTATCCGTTACAGCCACCCCCCCCCCCCTCATTCCCCGTAACATCGTTTACACGTTGTCAGCGATATCAAGCGATAGCTGTCACAGGAAAATTGACAAAGTATTTCTTTTGTCACTATGTATCTTATATGTATTCGTTGCACGAGGACTAGGGTCGGGACTAGTGGAAGGTGGACGCGACAGCGATTATCCACCACAGATACGTTACTTTCCACTGTCACTACGAGTTAGAGGTGACACGTACGTCCGTAGCAGATCAGTGGCAATAACTAACAAAAAGATTTTCATGCGCGGACATGACATTTCATGCAATGTGAGAAGTAGCGGCTCCTTTAGACGGCAAATTTGGATTCGGTTGCACGCGCTCAATTCTCAATGTAAACTCATAATAGTATAGATAGTATTAACTGCCAATACGAGTAGCACATAAAACAAAACTTCCGACGAAGGATCGCGTGCTGAATACGAAATGCTTGTTTGCATAGAAGCTCATGCTACCTATTAGAATCAGTGCTTGTGTGTGCGTCTCTGTACGAGCACGCGTGTGTGCTTGCGTGCGAGTGTGCGTGGGCGTGTGTGAGCGCGCGTGCATGCGGTTGTTTGTTTGTGTATGTATGCGTGCGCGCGCGTGTTCATGTGTGTGTGCGCGCCTGTGAGCAAGTGTTTCCAAGTATGTGTAAATATATAGTTCGTTCGTGTGTCCAGCGCAAGTTGAGTACGAACGCAAGACCAGACGGTTTGTTTGCATTTTAAACCGTCAATGAATACAGTTGTTGGGCATATGTTCAGTTCGAGTGAATGAAACTTAGTGCCATCATAACAGTTTCTTGTCAAAGTCTTTAAACACGACTGAAACCCCGTTGCGTTCGGTTTTGGCACATTCACCACGTCGTTGCATTTTCTAGTAGCATTTGGGCGCGATCTTACACGACCACAAGTCTAACGCTCTTAATATCTGCGACTGCATGTGTGTCATCAAAACGCAAATCTCAATTTCTACACCACTCAATAGAAACAGACACAGGGAGCATTACATTCAGTCGACCTATGGTTGCCTATGTATGTAGCTTTCCGTCTAATATTATTGCACAGTCGGATGCGGGCGCCATCACGTAATAATACAGTCATGAAAAATATTCACATTTATTTACACACAGCTTGATTGTTATTGTTGTTATTATTATTATTATTATTATTATTATTATTATTATTATTATTTGTGATTATTTCTTTTGCTATTGCTGCAGCAGCAGCAGCTGCTGCTGTTGTTGTTGCTGATGATAATGTTGTTGTTGTTGTTGTTGTTGCAGTTATTGTGTAGATGTTGTTGCCATTCTTGTGCGATTCCATCCTACGCCTGTGGCAGTATTCCTTGCTCGGCCAATACGTCCTTTATTTTTTGTAGTAATACCGCACAGTTATCAATATGCTGCAAATAGAGGAGATGTATAGGAGACCAACAAAAATCCCGCGAGCAGCACGATCAATGCTCTCGTATTGCCTTTACAGTTGATAGACGACGACGATAATGATGATGATGTTGTGTCGCCTTTGATCGCCTCCGGTCTCTTCCCTGTAAGACATATACGACAAGGGACTTTAATTCCACTAATCATGCAACACGCGATTTAATGTACGTCATGTGCAAGAATCGAGAAATGGCTGAAATCGCATTTAAATTACGTCATGATCCGCATAAAAATCGTGATCTGCCTACCAATTTCAATTATGTTAGGTTTAATCTGTATCATAAATGATTGATCAATTATGTTTTTTAGAATACTCAAGATAGACACTCCACTTCTAAACTCCACAAATTATAACAAACCATTCAATATTATATGCAAATGTCTGCCGTAATAATTGTAAATGGCATCGTACAACACGTTTGATATGCCAATGTATAGAATACCAGTTCTTTTTAAAAGATAATCGTCAAAATAAAGTTGAAATGCATTGCATAAGAGATTGATTAACAACGTAGTCATTGGGCCTTGCTGCGATACTTAAACGCATTCAGTAAAAAAGTCCTAGGGATGTTTTTGAATTATTTATCAGCTATAGCCATACGATGCCTTTAATTTAATCAAAATAATTACTTAGAAATCTCGCGATTACTGTCGCAGACAGTATATATAAGGCCTATACATTGCTAGTGTTCGAAGACCGCGTACGGACTTTTCTGTCACAGCGCCCTCGACATTATGGCCGAGAGAACTTGCAGCAGCGACATGGTCAACAGCCGTACAAGCATTAGCACCAACACCTATTCGAGCCATGTAACACAGTTATTCAAAATTTAAAACAATATTTACATAGTATTGTATCAGGCGTACCCATGAGAGATCATCTCTCCTTCATGTACTCTCGATTGTACCCGGAGCGACTATGAGATGTCATCACTCCATAAATCTTTTACAACGATTCCACCAATTAACAACGAAACAACAACGATTACACGATTACTTCGCTACCTACCATTGACCACGAGCACTTCCGCACTAGTCCCTGTAGCAGAGTCTGGCTTGCACATATAGGTTCCAGAATCTGTTCGCTGTGCGTTCTGTACTGTCAGTATGCTGACAGTCGAATAACTAGTTCGTTTATACATCACTTTTGTCCTTAGAGATTTCTCATCATGATTGATAATGATGATAGAGTTGTTGTGGAACCAAAGCACCTTCACTGGTGGCCGAGGTTTTGCGGTCACATTGCATTCTAGTCGAATGTTCTCGCCCTGCTCCACAACCTTTGGCGCCGTTATCTCAACCGCGGACGCTGAAAGGTCAGAAGAACGTAATTCAAGGGACCTGAAAAAAGCTATGACAGAATGAGTTAAAGCATAGTTCAATAACAAGGCTGTTTGTGGCAATCGAGTGCAATGTCAGTTTGCTGGAATGCGTATTTATTTCATTCTGCAAAACACATGAACACCAACTGGTAGAAACACTAGCTGGGGAAATGCAATACTAAAGCGATGTATTTGTTCGAGCCGTATCACGTAATTTCACGCACAGAAGCGACAATTGTCTTTTTGGTTTGAACTAAGAGAAGATTGAAATCAAATGCGGGGACTTATATAATTAGAATAGAGACATCGATACGTAATAAAAGCGGTAACCATCACCATGGTACTAATGCTGTCTTTGGCGTGGTCACTGCACGGTGACGGCTAATCGTAATTTGTATTCGAATTAGGTTCAGACTATACCGTATATAGATAAACAAGCTGGTGTTATTATAAACACGTAACTTATTGGGGTTATTGTTTGCGACAGACAGTTTTGCATTAATTTACGCGAAACGTTGGCCTACTAAAATCACTCGCCAAAGAGAGCACAAAGGAATTCGAATGAAAGCAGCCACACAATGAAGCAAGCTACTTCAGAGAGACTCACGAAATCCGTTTTCTGAAATTTCTGTGCGCAAACACGTCACTGAATAATATAAATCTTTGAGGGCACTAAGGAGAAAGCATAGTTATTCAAAGTTGGGTCGCTCATGCAGAGTGTTGAACAACCGGGGCCCGGTTGTTATTGAATAGACTAATGTTAAGACTAATTTTGTTTCTGGCAACGGGCACCAGAACGACGAAACCCCAATGTGTATAACTTATATAATAATAATAATAATAATAATATATATATATATATATAACAGGATTTTATTAGTTCTAATTTGCCCGCTTTATGATAAAGGTAAAATTAAGTAGATGTACTCCGCATTGAGTGAAGAGTAGAGGAAAATGTATATTACAAATGGACTTCATCATTGCAAAGAATCATGGACTTCAGCAAAGAATAATTCATCATTACATGGAACCGAGCGATCAACGACTAGGCTACTCCATAATAAACCTACACTCACCATTCCCCCAATTAAAGACATGGTAATTATGTTCAATGATAATATTCCTAGTTTTATAGTGATTCAATATGACAGAATGTCTCAATAAACAAACTCATGGCCCACTAACTTGTTGTATTCGTACATAAAAAAAAAATATATTCGTTGCAAAGGCATGGAGTCGACTACATTCTGACGTGTCGATCAGGTTTCCCTGAAAGGAATGGAAAACGCGCCGTCGAATCGTGAAGTCAGACGACTGCTGCGGCGCCATTGCCGCCTCTACTGTATATAATCTCTATTTCACAATTGAATCTGTTCAATACGACTGAATTTTACAGCGACGTCGCGCTTTACGGTTTCCTACGGCAGTATATGCGAAAACACAGTAAATGCGAGGGAAACGACACTCTATATTGATCATATCACTGTACATCATCAGCATGCGTTGTGGAAGGCTCTCTATGGTCAGCACGTTCGCGAGTGTGTAAACATAAACGTAAAATAGAGCAAGGTTAGCGAGCATGGTTTATTATGGATCTAACTCAGATTAACTTTATTTTCCTGTGAACTATAGAGATCCGATGAAAATTTTTAATCATTTAGAGCATGGTCGTAGGTGATCAAGAAAAAAATATGGATGACACCGGGCAGTAGGTATATATACACAACATTACTGTAGCACAACTTCCATAGGCCCATCTGACACGCAGTCACTCAAAAAAGTTCACACATCTATAGTAAACAAGCTCGTGCTTGAGGTGTATCCAGATCTACAAGAGCGTTTGGGCATAAATCGTGGCGGGCGTCGACTAGGAAATCCGATACTTGTATCCAGTGTTTAAATGCAATCATCAGCATTTTTACGTTTGAAACGTGTTTAAAGCAAACTGACCAGGATTTTCACACTTGAAACGTGTTGAAATGAAATCGATTCGGATTCAAACGCTTGCAAAGTATTGACAAAAACAATAATAATTTGATTGCTTTATTCAAGTTAACATGTAAACGTACAGGGACAGGGTCTCGCGAGAAATATGTGGCATCATCTTGTAACCGCGTCAGCACGAAGTAAACAAACAGATTCCATGTGCTTTGTATATTTTTGTGAAAAAAATTGTGTACTAGTGTTCTAAGACATGTTAGCCTCACTTTAGAGGCTTGCTGTTATGCAAGCAATACCAGTAAGTGCTGTAGTGGTCGGAGAAATACGACAAAGGCCAGGTGGACTGTTTGAAATAATTACTTACCACAAGTTAAATACTAACAAGAAAACGATACTTTGATATAATTGGGCTGATGTCGTTGAGATGTGAAGATGCCATATTGTTGAACACTATAGTGATAAATTGGTTGTGTTGGAAGTATGGCTGAAGTACTGAAAGTACAGACTTCTAGTACAGATATATAGAAAACACGCAAATGTAATTCGCACGCACTCAGGTAGCGTAATCACCCATGTTTTTTTTACTTACGCGCGCACGTGCGCTCGAATTCACGTACACATACAAACACGCACGTACGGAAAAATGGGTCTCACCATATGCTGTTATTAACATGCGCACGCACGTGCACATAAAAATAACATTTATGATATTCGTCTCAGAAAGTGGCTTCATTTAATGAAATATAGCTAACATCATTTCATGCTTGCTAGGCCCTCCCCAGCTTCTACAGAAACAGTTCAGCTACCGTCCGCGTTGTAATCCCCCACACACTTACACTTACACTTGCACTTACACTTACACTTACACTTACACTTACACTTACACTTACACTTGCACTTACACTTACACTTACACTTACACTTACACTTACACTTACACTTACACTTACACTTACACTTACACTTACACTTACACTTACACACACACACACACACACACACACACACACACACACACACACACACACACACACACACACACACACACACACACACACACACACACACACACACACACACACACACACTACACACACACACTACACACTACACACTACACACACACACACACACACACACACACACACACACACACTACACACACACACACACACACACACACACACACACACACACACACACACACACACACACACA
>NW_014577476.1:33359-35054 GCF_000485595.1 Priapulus caudatus
CTACTACGTACTACGTACTACGTACACTACACACTACACTACACTACACTACACTACTACTACACACACTACACGACACTACCGACACTACCACTACACTACACACACACTACACACACACTACACCACACAACACTACACACACACTACACTACACACTACACACACACACACACACACACACACACACACACACACACACACACACACACACACACACACACACACACACACACATATATATATATATATATATTATATTATACTCAGGGGTTAATAATGACAATTTTGTACCCCTGATATACTTTAACAATCTATACTATTACGAGAACGAACTCTATCTGTCTCTCTGTCTGTCTGTCTGCTACGCATTCCGCCGTTTATTGGTTAAGCCAAATTGGATGCCCAAAATTGCCACACTGTTAGGTAACTTAAAACTACAATTTAAAAGCAACTGAAATATCAAAAGTACGAACGCTTCGAAATGTCGTAGAATGTCGTTGTTGCTGTAATCATAGAAACTTTAAAACTGTTTTCGTCAGAATATTGTTTAACCCTTTATATTTTGTTTCTCTGTTACGACTCTATCCCTAGAATTTGTCCATATGTGTCCGAATTCGCTCTACAAGTTTTTCCCCGGGCAACGCCGGGTACCCAAGCTAGTTAAAGATATACATCTGCGGAACAACGCTTTCCGCCGAAACACTAACACGGATGAACACCTCGAACTCGAGTGTCACAGCGCTAACAGTATTTAATTGACGAAGGAAACCCAACAAAGTTTGAAGGCACTATTCGACGCTCTAATTATTATATAACACGCGGCTGTACATTTGTCAACAGCGACCAACATTCACTGCACGCACCCATCTGGTTTCTGCGGGCATCCCGTGAAGATACCGACTGCCGCGGCTTCTAAAACGCAGCACCCGTTATTAGTTAGTGCCACTATGCGCGGACAGAGGGGGTCGCACGGGCGGAAATTACACGCAATTATTGTCGCATTAAAATCTGCAAATCTCCATGTTACGTGGCGGGCCACGTCCAGGCACAGCCGGTACCGAACACACGCCACATATGTCTCGTTGACCACGATGCCTTCCCGATACGAATGCAGTACGCGGTACATTAGAGCCGTAATTATTTCCTTAAGTGCAAACTGTGATTTGTGCCATTTCTTGCCATTTCCCTCAAGGGTAGGCCACAATTATTCAAATGACAGAATGCATTTGGGAAGTGTTTACTCTTGTTGATTGGAGTCTTATATTAGACTGGCTCTACTTGAATTCCTTGATGTACTCGTCACTTGCGGCGTGCGTTATTAAAGCGCTAGCCAGGCGCTTGGCGGACTGAACAATGCCGTTAAACAACGTAGGTGAAATATTGACTGCGAGTCTCGTTTAAAAATGTACTTAGTTTCTTTAGAAGCAAACCCCGAAGCAACGAGCAAACCCTTTCGTCTGAGATAGCGCTATGTAGATAACGGTTTTAAAATATTGAATTGGAGAGGAAAATGGTTACGGCACGAGCATTTTAAATTATTGCAGACTGAGATATCAGCGGCGGCATCGCGCTCACATATGTTAGCTCATGGTTTAGCGGGCGCTATTTAAGATCGTTGGGTGTGCGTGTATGTGTGTGTGTATCTCTCTCTCTCTCTCTCTCTCTCTCTCTCTCTCTCTCTCTCTCTCTCTC